>NC_057804.1:237976873-238248479 GCF_018294505.1 Triticum aestivum
TCCCCCGGCTCTTCCCTCCTCTCCCTCGCTCTCTCTCTCACACGGCCGAACACCACCCTCGCTGCCGTTCGCCACAGCAGCCGTCTCCGGCCACCCCTCGCTCCCCCGACTAGCTCAGAAGCTCCGCCACGACCCCCTCTTCCTCCCCACTGCTCCACGGGTCCCCGGAAGCCCTGCATCGCCGCCACGTCGCCGTTCCCCTCTTCGGGCTCCGACCATCGTCGCCGTCGAATTCGTCGTCTCCAGCGCGTCCCCGAGCCCGCTAACCATCCCTGCAGCTCCGCGGTGAGCCCCCGGATCGTTTCCCCCTTCTCCCCTGGTCTCTTTCGACCTCTAGGCCCTAGCCCCACCTTGGCCGAGAGCTCCACACCGCCGGCGATGTCGCCGTCGTGGCCACGATCACCGTAGCACCCAACCGAGCACACTATCGTGCTCCACACCTCACTAGGAGTACGCAGCACGCGCTAACACCTCCCCAAACCCCCTGCAACACCGATCCCGACCGCACCCGAACTCCGGCGGCCACAGCCGAGCTCGCCGCCGTCGACTCCGGCCACCCCAGGCCCAGCCACGGCCACCGTTCGACGCGCGGGAGCAAGAGCTTTCCAACGAGCCCAAGCACGGCCTCGCCCGTGCCCTGTAGCGCGATCCCGCGTCGCGCCGCCGTCTCGGACCTCGCCGGCGTCACGTCGCCGGTGGGTTTGACCCACTTTGACCACGGCAGGACACCCCCTGAGTCCCTGACAGGTGGGCCCAGCCCTGTAGCTAATTAGGATTAGTGCTAACCACTAATGGTTAACCCCCTGACACTGACAGTGGGCCCCCAGCGCCACTAACCCCTAATTAGGATTAAACTAACCCTGTTTAACCCCCCTGTCACTGACGTGTGGACCCCACACGTCAGGTTTGACTCCAGCCAGCCGCAGTTGACCACTGACGTCATGCTGACGTCATGCTGGAGCAGTAATTATAATTTCTGGATTTAAATTTAATCAGGAAATTCCAGAATATTATTTAAACTTCAAAAATTCATAACTTTTATTCTGTAACTCCAAATTGGACAAATTATATATGAAAAATGATCAGAAAAATCCAATCTATCCATCTGTACTATTTTCATGCATGATCAAACAAGTTAAATTGATGTTTTAAGCAGAACAAGGAAAAACACTTTAAAAGGCCATGTTTGAGTTTGAAATTTGAATCTTTGATTCAAATTTGTTCAAACCCTTCTGGTTTTAGTTGTATTAGCCCAACACACTCATATTGCCATGTTTCATGCATGCATCATACTGTCGCATATTGTTTGGTGATGTTTGTGCATCGCTGTCCTTTACGACAGGTTCTGCCTCCGAGGAGTACCGTGATTACCCTAACGAAGAACCGTATCAGTGCATCGAACCATCAGGCAAGCAACCAACCATTTGATCATATCGATACAATCCCATGTTCTCGCTCCTGCTCTCTTTTACTGCATTAAGACAACGCGTTTCAAACTGCTGTGTGCTACGGTAGTTGAACCCATTTCCTCTGCATGACCTGTCATTGCCACAGTAACTAGATGAAACCCACTAGCATGTGTAGGAGTTGATTGAGCCATATGTATGTGTTGTTCCTACCTTGCTATGTCTGCTATGCTTAGAGTCGTGTCAGGTCTGGTTCATCTGGGTGATGGGCTAGAGTGAATTGTTTATGTCGGTAATGAGAGTGGTGTGGTGAACACGATTTGGTAAAGGTATCGATGAGAGGCCATGTAGGAGTACATGGTGGGTTGTTTCATTGAAGCCGACCTTAAGCACTAAGATCTGTATATGTGATTTAAGATACAGCTACTACCATGCATTGGGCCCTGAAATATGACCCCGCTCGACTTCTTATTCACCCTAGCTCTCTGTCCAGGAGTTGCAAGTAGTTTCTGGTGTTTGTAGCCTACTGGAGGCCGTGGACAGCGCTGACCGTAGGGGTGGGCTGTGATGCGGTAGGTACATGGCCGGGTGTACCGAATACCCGTTAGGTATCTCGGGAACCCTGTTCACATCGTTCGGGGCCGTATGGGAAACCTCGGCCGGACTCCCTGCGGATGGAACCTGAATAGGCGATAAACCTGGACTAGAGGCTTAAGTGTTTAGGTAGGTCGTGGTCTACACCCACGTCGGTTTTCGCTTGAAGTCTGCCGAGCACATGTCGTGTGCAGACGCTAAGTGGTGGAAACATGTATGAAGAAGTACACCCCTGCAGGGTTAACATGATCTATTCGAATAGCCGCGTCCGCGGTAAAGGACTACTTGGTTGCCTATACAGTTCATAGACAAGTAAATGGAAACTACTAAAAGCCTCAAGATAAGTGTGAGTGCCGAGGATGGCTCTTCCGTAGGAAGACGGAGGTGAATCCTCGGTAGTGTATTGAAGTGGTGAGTAGTGGACTCGTGTGCGCAAAACCATTTCAAGTTGGAGTATCGTAGGATAGCCTAGCCAAGAGTCAAAGCTGGCTTGCTGCAATAACTCCACCAACCCTTCTTGATAATATGCATGTATGTAGGATCTGATGTAAGTCTTGCTGAGTACCTTTGTACTCATGTTGCTATAATCTACATTTTTACAGAAGACGCTGCAACCCCTTCTGATGGGTTCTATGTAGACGTCGACATCAACGAGTAGGCTAAAGACCCAGGTGGTGACCCTGAGCTTGTGAAGGACCACGTAGTATAGTAGGCTTTCCAAGCCTCTTTTATTTTACTAGTTGTCTGTACTCAGACAAGTTACTTCCGCTGCTGGTTTGTATGACTGTATGACTTGTATGTTGGGTCGTGAGACCCGTACCTTTGTGTATGTTATGTATGGCTCCCTGAGCCTTAAATAAAGTACTTGTGTCGTAGAGTCATGTTGTGATGCTTCGTTGTATTTGCACATATCGAGCATATTGTGTGTATGATTGAAATGCTTGGTATGTGTGGGATCTGACTATCTAGTTGTTTATCTTTAGTAGCCTCTCTTACCGGGAAATGTCTCCTAGTGTTACCGCTGAGCCATGGTAGCTTGCTACTGCTCTGGAACACTTAGGCTGGCCGGCATGTGTCCTTCTTCGTTCCTGTGTCTGTCCCTTCGGGGAAATGTCACGCTTTGAGTACCAGAGTCCTGTTAGCCCGCTACAGCCCGGTTTACTGGAGTCCTGCTAGCCCAGTGCTACAGCCCGGACCCACTTGCTGATGACCGACACATTCGAAGCTGGGTCATGGATGCCTGTCCCTGTAAGTCTGTGCCACTTTGGGTTTACGACTAGTCATGTCAGCCCGGGCTCCTTATCATATGGATGCTAGCGACACTATCATATACGTGAGCCAAAAGGCGCAAACGGTCCCGGGAAAAGGTAAGACGACACCCATGGGGATACCGTGCGTGAGGCCGCAAAGTGATATGAGGTGTTACCGGCTAGATCGATGTGACATCGAGTCGGGGTCCTGACAAATACCCTAATCAAGTGTGTGGTGTGGTGGATTGCCTTAGGGGCTGATGATGAACAGTACAGAGGAAGAACAACCTCGCGAGAAAAATGGTAACCTCTGCTTGATGCCTCGGTACTCCGCGCATGTGCTTGCCCCCTTTGCACCAAAGAGGAAACAAGGACACTGGCAGGCCAGCGCCCGCCTGGTCTCGATCTTCATGGCTTGCGTCACGAGCACCTCGCAAGGTACCCCTGCCTTGATCTCTCCGCCTACTCGCAAGCCTGCCTGGTGAGGTCGCTCCTGAGGAAGCCTTTCGTCGTCTGCCCCGTGAGGCTTGGCCCCTCGTGAGGGTATTGAGCTTGGATTGATGAAGATGGGCCGTACTAGGCCACCACTTGAGCCACGTCGCAGGCCGCAGGCAGGCAAGTCTGGGGACCCCCGTTCCCAGAACGCCGACAATAGCCCCCAGGCCCAAGGCGCGCTCGGACTTGGCTTAGCTAAGAAGCGAAGGGGCAAGTGCGGAGTGCCACAGGCCCCAACAGCCTGTGGCCTTGGGCGCCGCGTGGAGGTTGATTGGACGTGGGCATCTCCGCTTCCCCATGCTGCCTCGGCAACTACCCGACTTGACAAGTCCCTGCATGCGAAAATGAGTCATGATCACCTGCGATCATGGAGGCCGATGGTTGGCCTCCTCCGGACTATAAGTACGGAGTGGCGTGAGCCCTCGCAGCCCATCGCTCCTTGTTTTTTTCCTTCTTCCTCGCTCCTCCGCCATCTTGACGCCGATGGCGCCGATCCGCCGGTTCTCAGCCGAGGAGAAAGGAAAGGCCCCCCGAGAGAGGCCCAACCCGCTCCCACCGAAGAAGCAACCGGTCCCCGGCCACCGTGACGAGGTTGCTCGACCGGACACGTCGAGGCCTTGGTTCAAGCGGCCACCCCCTGGGTTTCCTCTGCCTTTGTACGCCCGGGCTGAGGGCCCAAGGGAAGAAGACACCGAGCGGCACCACCCACTCCGTCGGCGACGCCGACGAATCACGGCAGTGCGCGTCGTCGCCCCTGGAGTCCATGTCGTGGGCTCCTCTCGCGAGCTCGTGCTTCACACTGCCATGCCTCCAAGCTCCTAGAATCACCTTCCTCCTTCTGTTTCCTTCGAGATGCCGCCGAGGGGGCCTCTTGATCTCTGGCTGCAGCACACCGACTGCAGCACCCCTGTGACCGGAGCGGAGTTGAGGTTGTCCCTCCGGGCAAAGTCTACATGACCCGAGACTGGGGCGAGATCGCCCGGGTCTGCCGAACAGGGGGCGCCTTCGTGATTCATTTCAAAGACAATGGCGCCTCCTTGATGCTCTTCAAGGTCTATGATGCGGAAGGGCGCTGACTGGAGTGTTGCCCCAGCGAAGGCGGCCGGGGCATCAAAGTGCCGAGGGCTAGGCCCGCCACCCACTTCCTCAGCAACTCCTTTGGTGGCAGCGGAGATGCCGGAGGGTCCAGCGACTCTCCCAAGCTTCTCGTGACTCCGTAGACGAGCGACGACAACTACAAGCCCCCGAGCTCGCGTCGCGCCCGGAGCATTGTTGCTGCGTCAGGTCGCCGACGCGGCTGATCTGGATGGGGTTGGCGTTGGCCCCTCGTGGCCCATTGTTGATGATGGCGTCGGCCACAGAGGCACCTGTAGTTAGGGCTCCTTAGGATTTGCACCTTTTGTTCCCTGCGAGGAATCAAGGAAGTACCCCGTGGGGGCATGTAAAGTGTCTGCAATGTCTTTTGTTGATATTATCCTTATTGCAAACTTGTGCAAGATGCTTGTCCTGTCTCGGCTCGGTTCCCCCTTTTTAACCTCACGAGGGCTTGGTGCTCTATGCTGACAGGTCCCGGTCCTCAGGCAGGCTTGAGCCGTCGCTGGTATGCTAGGTCGCGATGCCGTGGTCAAGGCCAGGAGGTGAGCGGCCCGAGGTCCAGTAAGAGCCCCTGAGGCGCGATGCTCAGGAGGTCCCCTTTAGCGCTCAAGCAGCAGCCGCTGGGCGAGAAAGGAAGGCAACGTCACCGTCACAGAGCGACATTAAGTGAGTGTTTTGGTGTCGCGTCGATTAGCTGTTCCAGGAGCGTGACTAATATCGAGAGCTCGAAGCCGTTCCTTAGCAAAGTGCCGGACCTGCATGTCGGCAGCTGGGATGTCGCTAGGTCAGGCCCTCGTGAGCTTCTCCTCTCTTCCCCGCACTCTCCTTTGTGCTCTACGTCCTCAGGTCCTGGCCCTTGAGCGAGCTCAGCTGCCGCTGGTATGCCAGGTGGCGATGCCGTGGACAAGGCCAGGGGGTGAGGGTTGGAGATCCAATAAGAGCCCCTGAGTCGCGATGCTCAGGCGCCCCCCCTTTAACGTACAAGCGGTTTGCACGGTTGAGAGAGAGAGAGAGCTTGTGAAGGCCTCCCCCCACGTTATTCCTTAGAGGGACCCTATAAACCAACACGAGGAAAACAGGGACTGCCATTACGATTGCCGGCCAGCCATTGGTTGCTCCGAGGGAGTGATGAGGGCACTGAGGGCCCGGTGAGGTAGCGCCTTGCGGGGCTGCCGCGGCCAGAGGTCGGCCACTCAGATTTGTCGACATTGCAGGGACGGACCCATGCACAAGCGTCGTGCCAGAGCGAGCGACTCCAAAGGTAGGTGTCAATCGATGTCGGATGTTGGGTTCCGGCAGACCCTTAAGGTTTGAACTCTGGGGTGCGCGCGAAGATTTTCCCCCTACCACTCCACGTTTGATCGCCTGACGTGAATCTAAGCTAAACGATGAACAACACGAGGGACACAAGATTTATACTAGTTCGGGCCACCGTTGTGGTGTAATACCCTACTCTAGTGTGTGGTGCGGTGGATTGCCTCAGGGTCCGATGATGAATAGTACAGGGAAGAACTGCCTCGCGTGAGGTGTTCTTGAGCTGGTGCGATGAACTGCTTGGATGAGTTCATCGCCTCTCGGTCTAATGAGCACTCAATGAGATCTCCCCCCATCCCCTCTACTATGATGGCTAGTCCTATTTATAGAGTCCCTGGTCCTCTTCCCAAATATTGAGTGGGAAGGGCGCCAACAACGGCCATTTTGAAGGGGAACATCTAGTACAAGTTATCCTGACTAAAGTTGGTCTTCGGCTACCAAAGGTACTGGCGATGACGCCGTCTTGGGCTCCACGGTGACCTCCATTCTGCCGCTCTGCTGGTCTTGGTCTCGTTGCACTGAAATGGCAACCTTTGCCTAATGCCTCGGTACTCCACGCCTGTGCTTGCCCCCTTTGCACCAAAGAGGAAACAAGGACACTGCGCGGGCCAGCGCCTGCCTGGCGCTCGCCTGGTCTCGATCATCATGGCTTGTGTCACGAGCACCTCGTGAGGTACCCTGCCTTGATCTCTCCACCTCCTCGCGAGCATGCCTGGCGAGGCCGTTCCTGAGGAAGCCTTGTGTCGTCTGCCCCGCAAGGCTTGGCCCCTCGCGAGGGTCTTGAGTCTTGCGCTGATGAAGATGGGCCATACTGGGCCACCACTTGAGCCACGCCGCAGGCCGCAGGCAGGCAAGTCTAGGGACCCACGTTCCCAGAACACCGACAGTAGCCCCCAGGCCCAAGGTACGCTCAGACTTGGCTTAGCAGAGAAGCGAAGGGGCAAGTGCGGAGCTCCACGGGCCCCATCAGCCTGCGGCCTTGGGCGCCGCGTGGCGGCTGATTGGACATGGGCACCTCCGCTTCCCCATGCTGCCTCATTATGCGCCTAGCTAAGCGGCCACGGGGCTCGTACAGAGTTATTCTCCCTTTGCTGCCTGCGCGCTTCTTGTTCCCTTCTCCTCCTCGAGCCTCTGCTTCCGCCTCCAATCCATCTTGAGCTCTTGCCCCTTTCCATTGCCATGGCGCCAACAAAAAAGGATAAGGGGAAGAAACATGCGCCTTCGCCCAGCGCGCCTCTGGCGGCTGCTCCCGCCGTCGACAAGTCACTCATACTCAATTTGGAAGCCCTGGAGAAGGTCTGCTCCGCGCTCGCCTCCAGCTTCAATGAGTGCGGGAGGACGACGGTCTAGCCCGCGTCCCATGCCTCCTTCGACAGGATCGTCACGGAGGTCCGATTCTTTGTCGATGCCTTGTCGGCGGGCCTAGTTCCCCCTTTTTCCGATTTCTTCAATGCGGTGCTGTCCCATTACCAGATCCACATGATGCATCTTCGCCCCCAATCCATTACTCTGCTTGATGTCTTCGCCTTCGTCTGCGAGGCCATGGTGGGGATTCCTCCTTCCGTTGCCCTTCTGTGCCACTTCTTCTCTCTGCGCCTCTCTGACCCTTCCCAGTGTTTGGGATGCGTGAGCTTCTAGGCCATGCCGGAGACGGCCGCCTCGGGGATCGATTTTGGCCTCCCACCTTCTGCGAGCGGGTTCCCAGAGCGATGGCTGTATGTGACGTTGGGGTCACGAGGAGCTTACAAGCCCCCAGTTTGCTTTCACCTGGCATCGCTTCGACAGGCTGAGGAAGCTCGGGGTGACGGTGCCCCGGGTGGTGAAAGAGTTCGTCCAGCGCCGCATAGCGCCACTCCAGCGCCATTGCTGCCCAATGTGGGCTTACTCTGGTCGTTAGGACCGTATGAGGCTCCAGTAAGGAGATCTCGCGCCTGAGACGCTGAAGAAGGTGATGCAGGTTCTAAATGGCGACCCGTCTCCTAGCAGCGTCCGTCATGGAGGTGCCCTGTTGTATCTTTGCACAAACATTGTCGAGTTCGTGAGGCAAATGCCCCACTTCGATGAATGGGGATGCGCCCGGCTGGCCTCGCGGGGCCTCGCAAGAACCCAGTTACCGTAGTCCTTCCCACCGTCGCCCGCGCCGACCTTGCCTCAGGAGTCGTTGCAGGGAGGCAAGCATTGGTGGGAGCTGGGGGGCCTGATATCGAGGTGCTGGTGTTGAGCGGGGCTTCCGAGGCGTCATCCTCCGGAGCTTGCGGAGCCCCCCTCGAGGTGGTGGCTAGTGAGGGGGCTCGACTTGCGGATCCCGAGGCCAAAGCCCCTGAGGCCTCGGTAGGCCACCAAGGGGTGGCACTGATCGCTCCTCTCAAGATGGTGCCCTTGATGTAGGCCGCCCTGATGCTCCGGCTCCTATGACGCGCGCCAGCCCTCACGTCGCGAGCTTGGGACGGTTCCACATAGATTTCGAGGCCCTTCGCAAGAGGAAGGAGGCTTCCGGTGGTGATGATCGCCCGTGCCGCCCATTGAAGCACAGGAAGTTCTTTGTCGTGGATGAGTAAGTCCCTCCTTCTTATAGCTCCTTGTTTGCTGTTCCCTCTGCTGATCGTGGCCTTTCAGGATCCCTTTTGACGAACCCCCGGAGCCAGCTGAGGAGCCGCTTCCTCAGGATTCTCCTCCACCATCGGCCTTAATCGCCCCAAGTCTGTGGGCCACCCTCAGCGCGAGCTCGGCTGGAGAGGTAGGCCGGCCTGTGGTGCACCTTGAACCTGTGGGCACGTCGCTCCTCCTTCGCGAGCTCCCCCTGGACTCAACCAGCTTGCCCCAGGCTCCTCTGCTGATCATAGGCGGCGAGTGGTTGAAGTCGATCTTCGGTTCCTCGTCGGGAGGTGGATCAGCACATGGCTGGGTCCCTTGCGGGGCCTGCCCGGCGATCGTAGGGGCGCCAGCCCCCAGCCCCCTGCCGAGAAGGGGCGAACCACTCCAGGGTCCTCCGCCAGCATCGATGGCGGAGGATGACATTGACGACGTGCTCAAGCGTGCGCAGGAGCGCAGCGTTGTCCGACGAGAGTTCCTTCAGAAGGCGACAGACGCAGTGAGCCAGCTTGGTGCAGAGCTTGCAGGCGAGGACGCGCGTCTTGAAGTTGAAGGCCTGTGGCTGATCGAGGAGCAGCGCAAGCTGAAGGCGGCTATCAGTCTCGCGTGCCATCAGCGTGATCTCGACAATGCCAAGGCCGAGGCATCTCTGGTGGCCTCTCGGGAGGCCTGCACCCGAGCCATTGAGGAGGCTCAGGAGGCAAATAGGCGACGCAAAGCTGCGGAGGAGTGTGCGTGGGAGCTCCAAGACTGGTGCAACTCTCTGGAGCAGCAGGTGGAGTTGCACCGGGCTGCCCTTGCGTCGCAGAAAGGGGGGCCCGCTGAAGAGGAGGAGCTCCGGAGGCGCGAGGAAGCGCTAACATTGGAGGCTGCCAAGTGCAACCTCGATCTGGAGTGGTTGGAGACGAGGGAACGCCAGGTCACCCAGGCGGAGGATGACGTTGGCGCGCGGGAGGCCCGGATCCAGGAGGAGATTGACCGTCGTGTGGCGGAGGCTCGCGCCAGCCTTGAGCGCGAGTATTGAGAGCGGCTGGAGCTGATCAAGGCTGAAGCTGCGGGTAGGACTGCCGCCCTCAGGACCAGGCTCACCGAAGTCATGCAGCAAGCTGAGGCCACTGCCGCCGCACTGGGCACGGTGCAGGCTGAGATGGCCTCCTCCCGCACTGAGCTGCTTCTTCTTCAACGGAGGGTTGATGACGCCAAGGCCGTCGCGCAGCGGAATGCGGATTTGATCCTCCAGCAGTAGACGTTAGAACACATGCACGGCCACATGCTCTGGACACTCAGGGAAAGGGCCAACGCAGCTTTGGGCAATATCTGCGAGGAAGTCGCTGAGGAGCCGCGTGTGACCAACTATGCCGGCAATCTCCGGTTTTTCACTGATGTGGTGACGCATCTGGAGAACCTCTCTAAGAGGTCTCGCCAGCTGGTGGAGGAACGGAGCCGCCGCCTTCTTGCACCGGCATTCTCCTGCGTCTTTAGCTATCTCCAAAACATCGACCCCCTCTTCGACTTCGACGCCGCCATCGCCCCGGTGCCTGAGGCCGTCCGAGGTGACCTAGCATGGTGGGTGGAGGACAACGTGGATGCACTCGTCCGGGCCTTCACTTCTGATGACGATGGGGTGATCGTTGTTGCCAACGAAGGCGACATGGTGAATGGTGGTGAAGACGGTGCCAACGACGGCGACGGGGAGGCGAGCGGCGATGATAGCGGTGCCAGCGATGCCTCTGGGGACGCCCTGGGGGATGTAGTGAGTGACATGTCTGACTGATCTTGTGCCTCTCCCTGCTGTTTGTCCTGCGCAGGAAGAAACTTGGGCGTGGCCCTAAAGGTTGTGAGAGCATTTTGGGAGGGGAAGCCCCTCATGTAAAAAGATTGTTGCCTATGTGTTGTCAAGATCGGCGCTGGATGTGCGCGTGCATGCTGTCATGATTTCCGTGATGAGTAGGTTGTCGTGGTTTTACCTTTGTCCTGGCGGGCCTTGAGTAGGCTCATAGCGTCCATTGGAGGGCCTCGTGAAGGTCCCGTTTGACCATGCAGCAAGAGCCTGGCTGGAGCGAGCACCGGCCGCGGGACGGCGGGCGCATATGCTGGGCCCTGCCCCACTCGCGAGGGGCTCGCGAGAGGGAGGCAGCTAGTGTGAATTCCAATTTGAACAGAAATCGAAGCACGAGAAAGCACACGAATAAGACACAACACCCCTCCCCGCATACGCAAACACAAATTCGGCTTCAACTCAGATCCGAAATGAGAAAGCTTGTTCGCACGAATAGGAAGCAAAAAAGCAAAGCCCGCGTCCGGCACCTAGTCTAGTCTTCGACGTATTCTCACCAGCGCGGAGCTAAGTGCTGCCACTGGGCGTGGGAGGGATCCCCCGACGCCCGAGGGCGGCTCTCCGGAGACTCAGGGGCCTGTACAGCCCCAAATCATTATTACATGAGAGTGTCACGGGCGGCAAGCTTCACAGGTACCGGCCTTGCTTCATATCGCCAGATGAGGGCCCCGCCTTGCGCCACCCTTGACCACCATCGACGGCGACCGGAAACCAGGACGACGCCAATGGGGAAAAGGGGACGCCAGCGGTTCCCCCGACGACCACGGGTCCTCTGGCGGGGGCAGGCCCTGGGGCACCTCCCCAGCAGAGGGCCTACCTCCGAAGAACACCTTGCTCCGTGATACGTCTCCGTCGTATCTATAATTTTTTATTGTTCCATGCCAATATTATTCAACTTTCATATACTTTTGGCAACTTTTTATACTATTTTTTGGGACTAACATATTGATCCAGTGCCCAGTGCCAGTTCCTGTCTGTTGCATGTTTTATGTTTCGCAGAAACCCCATATCAAATGGAGTCCAAACGGGATAAAAACGGACGGAGAATAATTTTGGAATATTTTTGATTTTTGGGAGGAAGAATCAACGCGATATGATGCCCGGGCTGGCCACGAGAGTGGCCCACGCCACCACTCCAGCTGGGCGTGCCCCCCTATCTCGTGGGCCACCCGTAAGGCGGTTGATGCCCTTCTTTGGCTGCAAGAAAGCTATTTTTTGGAAAACGATCCGGGCGAAGGTTTCAATCCAATCGGAGTTACGGATCTCCAGATATAAAGGAAATGGTGCCAGGGCAGAATTCCAGAACACGAAAACAGAGAGATAGATCCAATCTCAGAGGGGCTCTCACCCCTCCCACGCCATGGGAGCCAAGGACCAGAGGGGAAACCCTTCTCCCATCTAGGGAGGAGGTCATGGAAGAAGAAGAAGAAGGGGGGCTCTCTCCCCCTTGCTTCCGGTGGTGCCGGAACGCTACCGGGGGCCATCATCATCACCGCGATCTTCACCAACACCTCCGACATCTTCACCAACATCTCCATCACCTTCCCCCATCTATATTCAGCGGTCCACTCTCCCGCAACCCGCTGTACCCTCTACTTGAACATGGTGCTTTATGCTTCATATTATTTTCCAATGATGTGTTGCCATCCTATGATGTCTGGGTAGATTTCCATTGTCCTATCAGTGATTGATGAATTGCTATGGTTGGTTTGAGTTGCATGTTTTATTATTGGTGCTGTCCTATTGTGCCCTACATGTCGCGCAAGCGTGAGGGATTCCCGTTGTAGGGTGTTGCAATGCGTTCATGATTCGCTTATAGTGGGTTGCGTGAGTGACTGAAACACAAACCCGGGTAAGGAGATTGCTGCATATGGGATAAAGGGGACTTGATACATTAATGCTATGGTTGGGTTTTACCTTAATGAATCTTTAGTAGTTGTGGATGCTTTCTAGAGTTCCAATCATAAGAGCATATGATCGAAGTAGAGAAAGTATGTTAGCTTATGCCTCTCCCTCAAATAGAATTGCAATAGTGATTACCGGTCTAGTAACATAGTCAATTGCTTAGGGACAATTTCACAACTCCTACCACCACTTTTCCACACTCGCTATATTTACTTCATTTCATCTTTATCTAAACAGCCCCTAGTTTATATTTATGTTCTCTTTATTATCTTGCAAACCTATCCTATCACACCTACAAAGTACTTCTAGTTTCATACTTGTTCTAGGTAAGCGAACGTCAAGCTTGCGTAGAGTCGTATCAGTGGCCGATAGGACTTGAGAGAGTATTTGTTCTACCTTTAGCTCCTCGTTGGGTTCGACACTCTTACTTATCGAAAGAGGCTACAACTATCACGTATACTTGCGGGTCATCAAGACCTTTTTCTGGCGCCGTTACCGGGGAGTCATAGCATGGAGTGAATATTCTCATGTGTGCTTGTTTGCTTTATCACTAAGTAATTTTTATTTGCTGTTCTTAGTTGTTTTCTATCTTTAGTTATGGATAGGAAACGCAAAATACCAAAAACATTAGTTGTACCTACTGAACCAGTGGTTGAAGAACCACTCAAAATCTATCCCACTCCAGAAGCTTTTTACTTGGATCATCTTCGATCCCTTTGTGCTCATGCTGAAACCACCACTAGTTTAGTTGAGGGAAAATATTTAGATGAGCATGCTTGTTTTGCGCGACACCGTATATCTGAAAAAGGGAAACTATTATGGGATCAAATTCAACGTTTGCAATGCTATCCTTGGAATTTATGTGAAATATATGAGTTTACTTGTTGTTCTGAAGACCCTAAGAAACACCTACCCTATCAATGCTTGTTTTGTGATAATGGAATCGTATCTTCGTATGCTAAGGGTGTTTACAGTTACTATGATGTTCAACAAATTGAAGAATTTGTTGCTTTTAAAGGTGCTTATGAGATTGCCTCTTTGATTGAAAAGTATGATGCTACTCTTTACAAATCTGAAAATTTTGTCATATTTCAGTATTGTTATGATAATTATGCTTCTAATGCCTATGTTAAACCATATATTGAGGACTTCTCCGCTGTCCAAGAAGAGACTAATATTTTGCAGGAAGCTGCGGAAGAAGAAATTGATGAAACAGTGAGCTCATTGGATGAAAAAGATGATGAGGAGAGTGAAGAACAAAAGGAGGAAGAGCGGATTAGCTACCCGTGCCCACCTTCTAATGACAGTAACCCTCCAACTCATATATTATTTAATTCCCCTTTGTGCTTGCCGAAGGATGATTGCTATGATGATTGCTATGATCCGTTGAATTTGTTTGAAATGTCCCTTTTTGATGATGCTTGCTATGCTCGTGTCCAAGATGCCAATATGAATCATTCTTATGGAGATGAAATTGCTATAGTTCCTTATGTTAAACATGAAATTGTTGCTATTTTACCCACGCATGATAGTCCTATTATCTTTTTGAATTCTCCAAACTACACTATATCGGAGAAGTTTGTGCTTATTAAGGATTATATTGATGGGTTGCCTTTTACCATTGCACATGAAGATTTTGATGAATATAATATGCATGTGCTTTCTGCTCCTACTTGCAATTATTATGAGAGAGTAACTACATCTTCAGCTCTCTATGTATCCAATACGATAGAATTGCAAGAAACTGATTATACTATGCATTGGCCTTTACTTGGTGTGCATGAATTGTTCTTTTATGACATGCTGATGCATAGGAAGAGAGTTAGACTTCGTTTCTGCATGATATATCTTACTTTGTGCTCACTACTAAATTACAAATAGTTGTTAATTAAAATTGGCTTTGATATACCTTGGGATCCTGGTGGATCCATCACTTGAGCACTATATGCCTAGCTTAATGGCTTTAAAGAAAGTGCTGCCAGGGAGACAACCCGGAAGTTTTAGAGAGTCATTTATTTCTGTTGAGTGCTTTCATATAGTTTAAAAACAAAAAAATAAAGAGGGGAACCTAAAACTTTTCAAAAAGGAAAGTGGAAGTGAGAAAGACAAGCATTGTTGAAGTGGGAGCTAGACTTGAACTTTGTTCATGCTCACGGAAACTTTGTGAATCTTGATTACAGAACTTTTCAACAAAAAAGTAATTATCCCCTTGTATAATTCCATTATATTATAAAAATAATGGGCTAAGGTTTGCCTTTAGGATGTTTACAATGCTTGTTGGTTTGTACGGTGCAGGACAGAAACTTTGGCTGTAGTGCGGGATTTTACATTTTTTACTGGAACGTCAAATGGTTCTGATTCTTTTTGCACTGTCTTTCTGTAAAACTTGTTTATTTGTCCTAACTTTGATAGAATATTTGGGGTAACAGAAGTATGGTGGATGTCCAGATTGCTACAGACTGTTCTGTTTTTGACAGATTCTGTTTTTGATGCATAGTTTGCTTGTTTTGATGGATCTATCAATTTATATTAGTGGATTAAGCCATGGAAAAGTTATATTACAGTAGACACAATGCAAAAACAAAATATGTATTGGTTCACAATAGTACTTAGAGTGGTGATTTGCTTTATTATACTAACGGATCTTACCGAGTTTTCTGTTGAAGTTTTGTGTGGATGAAGTGTCTAAACGAGGAGGTCTCGTTATGAGTAAAAGGAAGAGAGGCAAGAGCTCAATCTTGGGGATGCTTGAGGCACCCCAAGTAAATATTCAAGGAGACTCAAGCGTCTAAGCTTAGGGATGCTCTGGAAGGCATCCCCTCTTTCTTCAACAAGTATCGATATGTTTTCGTATTCGTTTCGTTTATGCATTATGTGCAAGTCTTGGAGCGTCTTTTGCATTTAGTTTTCACTTTTCTTTTATGCACCATGCTGGTATGAGATAGTCCTTGGTTGATTTATAGAATGCTCATTGCACTTCACTTAAATCTTTTGAGTGTGGCTTTATAGAATGCTTCATGTGCTTCACTTATATCATTTGAAGTTGGATTGCATGTTTCTCATTTACATAGAAAATCGCCATTTGTAGAATGCTCTTTTGCTTCACTTATATTTGTTAGAGTGTGGGCATATCTTTTGTATAAAGAATTAAACTCTCTTGCTTCACTCATATTTTTAGAGAGATGACAGGAATTGGTCATTCACATGGTTAGTCATAAAATCCTACATAAACTTGTAGATCACTGAATATGATATGTTTGATTCCTTGCAATAGTTTTGCAATATAAAGGTGGTGATATTAGAGTCATGATAGTGGGTGGTTGTGGATTGTAGAGACACTTGTGTTGAGGTTTGCAAGTCCCGTAGCATGCACGTATGGTAACCGTTGTGTGACAAATTTGAAGCATGGGGTATTTCTTTGATTGTCTTCCTTATGAGTGGCGGTCGGGGACGAGCGATGGTCTTTTCCTACCAATCTATCCCCCTAGGGGCATGCGTAGTAGTACTTTGCTTCAAGGGCTAATAAAATTTTGCAATAAGTATATGAGTTCTTTATGACTAATGTGAGTCCATGGATTATACGCACTTTTACCTTTCCATCATTGCTAGCCTCTTCGGTACCGTGCATTGCCCTTTCTCACCTCGAGAGTTGGTGCAAACTTCGCCGGTGCATCCAAACCCCGTGATACAATACGCTCTATCACACATAAGCCTCCTTATATCTTCCTCAAAACAGCCACCTACCTACCTATTATGGCATTTCCATAGCCATTCCGAGATATATTGCCATGCAACTTCCATCATCATCATATACATGACTTGAGCATTTATTGTCATATTGCTTTGCATGATCGTAAGATAGCTAGCATGATGTTTTCATGGCTTGTCCGTTTTTTGATGCCATTGCTATGCTAGATCATTGCACATCCCGGTACACCGCCGGAAGCATTCATACAGAGTCATATCTTTGTTCCAGTATCGAGTTGTAATATTGAGTTGTAAGTAAATAAAAGTGTGATAATCATCATTATAGAACATTGCCCCATAAAAAAAGAAAAATAAAAAAAGGAAAGGCCAAAGAAGCCTAAATAAAAAAGGGGGCCAAAGAAGCCCACCAAAAAAAAGAAAGAAAAAAGAAAAAAAAGAAAAGAAAGAAAAGAAAAGGGGTAATGTTACTATCCTTTTTCCACACTTGTGCTTCAGAGTAGCACCATGTTCTTCATATAAAGAGTCTCCTATGTTATCACTTTCATGTACTAGTGGGAATTTTCATTATAGAACTTGGCTTGTATATTCCAACGATGGGCTTCCTCAAATGCCCTAAGTCTACATGAGGAAGCAAGTTGGATGCACACCCACTTAGTTTCTTTTGTTGAGCTTTCATACACTTCTAGCTCTTGGTGCATCCGTTGCATGGCAATCCCTACTCCTCGCATTGACATCAATTGATGGGCATCTCCATAGCCCGTTGATTAGCCGCGTCGATGTGATACTTTCTCCTTTTTTGTCTTCTCCACATAACCTCCATCATTATATTCTATTCCACCTATAGTGCTATATCCATGGCTTGCGCTCATGTATTGCGTGAGGGTTGAAAAAGCTGAAGCGCGTTAAAAAGTATGAACCAATTGCTCGGCTTGTCATCGGGGTTGTGCATGATGGGGGCATTTTGTGTGACGAAAATGAAGCATGGCCAAACTATATGATTTTGTAGGGATAAGATTGCTTTGGCCTTGTTGTTTTGAAAAGAGATGATTTCTTTATTCGTACGCTCGAAGTATTATCGTTCTTATGTCAAATGATAGACTATTGCTTTGAATCACTCGTGTCTTAATGTTCATGCCAGGATTAGATATTTGATCAAGATTATGTTAGGTAGCATTCCACATCAACAATTATTCTTTTTTATCATTTACCTACTCGAGGACGAGCAGGAATTATGTAACGCCCGGATAATTAAGCTACAGTGATCCCATGCTAATGGTGCCACGTCACCACGGTTACTGCTACTAATTTATCGTTAGAACAAAAACCGGTCCTAAATTCAAATTCAAATTAATGATAACAATAAAAGTTTTCAAAAATTAAAGTAAAAATGTTTGGTTTGTACTAAATATTACAAATGTAATTATGGTGCAACAAACCCATTTTTATAAAATGTCTAAATAATTTAAAATGAGTTAAAACAGAAAATAAAATAAATAAAAGAAAAGAGATAAAACAGAAAAACAAAAGATAAAAAAAAATAGAAGAGAAACCCCCCCGGGCTTCGGCCCAGCTGACCACAGGCCCAACTGGGCCAAACCCCCCCCCCCCAGGCCCAGCCGGCCACCCACCCCCTCACCTTATCCGCTCCCCCTCACCCCCGAAACCCTAACCATCCACCCACTCGCCCCCCCCCCCCCCCACTCGCCCCCCTCCCGATCCAGATCGGATCGGGACCGAACCACCCCGACCCCCCTGCCATCGCCGCCACACGCCTCGCCGGCGTCGCCTGTCCCCGCCGCCACCAGACGCCACCGCGTCGGCCCCCCCTGCGCCCCTCGCCGCCGCCCGGATCGAACCCCATCGTCGCCCCGAGCACCGTCGTCGGCCGGCTCCCCGCGCACCCGTTGCCGCTCGCTGCGCCTGACGCCGCCCGGAGCTCGTCCTCGCCGGCGCCCCTCCCCACCGGCCTGCCTCCTCTACGACGGCGTCACCGTCCTCCTCCTCGCCCCCCCGTTGCCCCGAACCCCACGAACCCCCCTGTGAGCACCCCCGTTCTTCTCCTCCGCCTCGCCCCGCACGCGTTCAGCAGCGCCGTCCCGACGCCCGCAGCGTCGCGCCCGCACGCGCGGCACCCGCGCCGGTCTGGGCCGTGCACCCCGCTCAGCCCCCTGGTCGTGCTCCGGCACCACCGGCCGCGCCCTGGCCTCGCCTTCCCCCTCTGTTGTGCTGCTCGCCGGCGGCCCTCTCGGGCAACACCGCACCGATGTCGGGCCGCGCCCCTCTCTGCCACCACGCTCCCGCGCCGTGGCCAGCCCCTTGCTGCTGCCTTGCTCCCGGGCGACGCACCGGGCCGCCCCCTGCGTTCGCCTGCCGTGGCCGGCCGGCGAGCCCTGCCGTGGCCACGGCCTCGTCCCGCGTCCTGGCAAGCAAGCCCCACCCGCGAGGGCCATCGCCCGTTCGGGTGCGCCCGTAACCCGGCCCCCGTGATGCCCCTAGGGCCAATGACATGTGGGGCCTAGCCCCGAGAACGTTTTATAAAAAAAAAGAATTAAGAATTAAAAAAAATAAAATAAAAATAATATTTATTAAATAAATAAATAATAATTAAATTAATTAATTAATTAAGGAATTAATTAAGTTAATTAATCATAATTAGATTAAACTAATTAACTAATTAGTTTAATTAAACTGTAATTAGATTAACCTAAACCCTAATTAATTTAAATAGAGAATGACAGGTGGGTCCCACTGGACCCACATGTCAGGGTTGACTCAGTCAACCCCTGTTGACTGCTGACGTCAGCATGACATCATGCTGATGTCATAAATACATTTTTTCGAATTAATTAAATAAATAATTAAATTCCAAAATTGTTAAAATCTTTTAAAAATCATATCTTTTAATCCGTAACTCGGATTAAAATATTTTCAACATGAAAGTTGCTCAGAACGACGAGACGATTCCGGATACGCAGTCCGTTCGTCCACCACACCCCCCTAACCTATCGAACCCGCAACTTTCCCCCTCCGGCTCCTCTGCCCGAAAACACGAAACACCGGGAATACTTTCCCGGATGATTCCCCCTTGACCAGTACCACCTTATACCACGTTAGGGCACGCCTAGCATCGCTTCTTGACATGTCATGCATCGATATGCATCTGTTTACTTGGGATTCATTGTTTCTTCCCCCTCTTCTCTCCGGTAGACTACGAGACCGACGCTGCTGCTGCCCAGTTCGACTACGGAGTTGACGACCCCTCTCTCTTGCCAGAGCAACCAGGCAAGCCCCCCCCCTTGATCACCAGATATCGCCTATTCTACTCTATACTGCTTGCATTAGAGTAGTGTAGCATGTTACTGCTTTCTGTTATACCTATTCCGATGCATAGCCTGACATTGTCGCTACATCTGTTGATACCTTACCTGCAATCCTAAATACTTAGTATAGGATGCTAGTTTATCATCATTGGCCCTACATTCTTGTCAGTCTGCCTTGCTATACTATCGGGCCGTGATCACCTGGGAGGTGATCACGGGTATATACTATACATACATACATACTATACAGATGGTGACTAAAGTCGGGTCAGCTCGAAGAGTACCCGCGAGTGATTCACGGATTGGGGGCTGAAAGGACTTTTGTCCCGACGGCCCTCTGTGTGGATCTTTGGGCGGAGCGACAGGGTAGGTTGAGACTGCCTAGGAGAGAGGTGGGCCTGGCCCTGTTCGGCGTTCGCGGACACTTAACACGCTTAACGAGATCTTGGTATTTGATCTGAGTCTGGCTACGAGCCTATACGCACTAACCATCTACGTGGGAGTAGTTATGGGTATCCCGACGTCGTGGTATCAGCCGAAGCACTTCAGACGTCAGCGACGGAGCGGCGCGCGCCGAATTGGACTGGAACGCCACTAGGCTAGGTCTGCTTTCGGCCGCCCTCGCAACGTGCAGGTGTGCTATGGGCGATGGGCCCAGACCCCTGTGCGCTTAGGTTTAGACCGGCGTGCTGGCCTCTCTGTTGTGCCTAGGTGGGGCTGCGACGTGTTGATCTTCCGAGGCCGGGCATGACCCAGGAAAGTGTGTCCGGCCAAATGGGATCGAGCGTGTTGGGCTATGTGGTGCACCCCTGCAGGGAAGTTAATCTATTCGAATAGCCGTGATCTTCGGTAACAGGACGACTTGGAGTTGTACCTTGACCTTATGACAACTAGAACCGGATACTTAATAAAACACACCCTTCCAAGTGCCAGATACAACCCGGTGATCGCTTTTCCGCAGGGCGACGAGGAGAGGATCGCCGGGTAGGATTATGCTACTCGAGATGCTACTTGGAGATGTTACTTGGAGATGCTACTTGGAGGACTTCCATCTACTCTCTCCTACATGCTGCAAGACGGAGGCTGCCAGAAGCGTAGTCTTCGATAGGACTAGCTATCCCCCTTTTATTCTGGCATTCTGCAGTTCAGTCCACCGATATGGCCTCCTTACACATATACCCATGCATATGTAGTGTAGTTCCTTGCTTGCGAGTACTTTGGATGAGTACTCACGGTTGCTTTCTCCCCCCTTTTCCCCCTTTCCCTTTTCTTTCTGGTTGTCGCAACCAGATGCTGGAGTCCAGGAGCCAGACGCCACCGTCGACGACGACCCCTACTACACCGGAGGTGCCTACTACTACGTGCAGCCCGCTGACGACGACCAGGAGTAGTTTAGGAGGATCCCGGGCAGGAGGCCTGCGCCTCTTTCGATCTGTATCCCAGTTTGTGCTAGCCTTCTTAAGGCAAACTTGTTTAACTTATGTCTGTACTCAGATATTGTTGTTTCCGCTGACTCGTCTATGATCGAGCACTTGTATTCGAGCCCTCGAGGCCCCTGGCTTGTATTATGATGCTTGTATGACTTATTTTATTTGTAGAGTTGTGTTGTGATATCTTCCCGTGAGTCCCTGATCTTGATCGTACACATTTGCGTGCATGATTAGTGTACGGTCAAATCGGGGGCGTCACAAGTTGGTACCAGAGCCGACTGCCTGTAGGAATCCCCATTCCACACTCCTTGGCCGAAGTCGAGTCTAGACATTGCAAAACTTTTACTAACATGGCTGTGCGGCCCATGGGCCCACGTCGCCATTGGGTGGTACTAGGATCTTTTACTCCTCGACCTTTACTCTGGGATTCTGAACTCTCTTCTATTCGGGTTAAACGATTTTTTACAAAAATCTAACTTTAGGTTCTCGAAAATACTTTCTCCCGGAGAGGCCCTTCAGTCCAGATGATCATCGACTGCACCAGAAGATTTCGAAGATACTCTCCGATTTTCTCTTGAGACCTTGTGCCCGTTGCCTTTGCAATTCCCTACCACTGAAATATCCCTATGGATAAATACTTACACCTGTCGTGCTTACTTTTAATCTCAGTCGATCTTGTTATTACAAGATACCCTGAGAATATTTTGTGCCTACTGCCTTGCAGTTCTTTGCCACCTGAATACCCCTAAGAATAACTTCTCGCACCTTCCGAGTATCCGCTCATCCCCAGTTGTTCTTGTGTTTCACAAAAGTCTTCAAAATAATATTCGATCTTCCGAAAATCCTCTGGAGCCTTTGGCTCTTGAAATTCTTGCTTGCTTGCATTATGGTTAATCCCATAACTCTCGTAGTCTTATTGACATTCCTTGTCATTATCTTTTTTTGAGTCTGTTGACTCAATATGTTTGCGAATACACGCAATCATCTTTGATCCTTATAAGTTACTTTTCCGGCTGAGCTGCCATTCTTTTAACTGGAATTGGTTCTCGACCAATCCAATTGTCGTCGATTGTACCCCTAAGTCTATTCAGCTTATCCATCCTTGATCAGAGCATTTGCTCCTGATCCCTCGATTTGAAAATCATAATTACTTCGCTAATTAAGCGTTGAACTATTCAGATGTTCTATATACCGATGCATTTGCAATCTTTCTTCCTCTGATTGGGTATCGATACTCATATCAGCCCCATTTTGGATCGCCATATCCACTGTTGGATTATTACCCGACAGTGTCCTTCATAATTAATCACTTTGTGAGTTCTTTCTCCGATACATAATGCCTTTGGTAAATTGTATCCTTTCCTTTTGTCAACCATGCTCTGCTTTCGGGCTGATGATATTTACTCTTGAAGCTTATGGTATATGTTCGTAAGAAGCCCCGATGGGATTGAACCAACGCCTTCCCTCATCGGTGTGAACCCGGAAGTTTTCACGAGTCATACTCATCTGGTATTTCACCAGGTAAAACTTTCAACACTAATGCCTTTATCAAAGCGAATAGTGAATGGAAGGTTATACATTGAAGAAGTGGGAGTCGACCTTGAACCTTGCGTTCATGCCCAGGGACACGATGTATAACTTATCATGGAAGCTGCTCGTAAAAATAATTATACCTTTGGTATAAGTTCATCTTATATCTAGGATCTGGCCTTTTGCAACCGTGGTTCCGACCATGATTGTTCTTCTTTGTTCTCCTTTCTCGGACAAGTCAAAATAATTGTCTTCTATGGATCAATACACCAGTCCAACCTTTACTTTGATCTTGTGTCGAGTATTACCCCCCTGGTATCTCGAGATTATCATGGAACTGCATAACTTTTTATGAGTTCTTCATCAAGTGCTACCTTCCCACTGATTCCAATTTTTCGCGGGCTCTGAGTTATTGAACACTCAAAGACACCGATAACTGAACCGAGTCCGCTTTACGGTTCAACAACTCTTCCGTAAGCTTCTATAAGTACGAGTTTGTACCCAATGGCGTGATCATTTTAACTGTGCTACCCGGTCCTTCTTCTCGGAGCACAATTTTCGACGATGAACTAACCTTACGTCGATCCTCATCGTCATATCATTTCGCCTTGAACAACAAGCTTGAGTTCGAGTTTGTGTCTTATCCATGGTTCCAATAACCTTTCGCTTCATCACCCCTTTCAACTTGATGTCATCGCCGATCGATTACATCTTCATGAGATCTCTTGACAAATGTGTCGTGATCATCATGAGCATTATGAGCTCTTCCAGGATATCGATTGAATTCATGATGAGAAATACCATCCTTGCCCTCGGTGATCTGTATTATCATCGACCACTTTATTGACTTCCCTCCAACACAAACTTGTCGTGTTTTGTGTTATACCTTGAGTTCCTTGCTATCCAGCATCTGTTCTTCTTTACCTTGGAGTATTACCCTTTACATGTCAAGAGTGTGACAAGAAATTCACCACCCTTAAGAATTCTTGACACAAGGGATACTTATTAACATCACCATTCTTTCCTTGGTCCTCGTGTTGTTTCTAACCGGAAAACCGACAAATGGTCTGTGAGGTGTAAATTCTAAACTTCTAGCAACCCTATTGCTTTGAAGTTTATTACTTATTGAATCATCATTCGAACATGGATCGTGCTACCTAGTCCAGATTCCGGGGTACACCCTTCTATCATTGTTCAGTTGTGTATGTTTCCCTCGAGCATACATCATTACATCGTTTGATCCGCCAAATGATTATCTCCTTGTTCACGTAATTGTGGTAATCCATCTTTTTGGAATTCTCGGTGAATGGTCGCTGAGTCCATCATCCACATCCTCATCTTCTCCTTGGTTAATGATGAACTATTGTTTCGAAACTTGCTTCTATAGTTCATTTCCCGAGAATCTTACAATGTCATCTCGCCAATTGTGTTACACCTTTTCTTCTCAGACATCCTGAGTCTGACATATCCTAACACCCATCAGATCTGAATCTCGGTCAGATATGATGGTTGGGACATGTTTCCAAGAGTTATAACAATGGTCTTTATTCGTGCCTAGCACACCTGACCGGAGGCCCTATTGTTATAGATTCCTTTTAGCAAGGTTATCCATTCTTCCATGAGGAAATTGTAAGACTTATCCTATAAGTTGTTTCCGATGAATCCATGGAGTATCTAAAGTCTGACCTTGATTGAAGACCTTGTCAATGCTATCTCGAAGCATGTCTGTGGTACTCCGATTTTCAATAAGAACCTTTGAAGCACAAATGCTAAGTTTTCCTTATTAATTACCCCAACACCGTTGTATGGGTAATGTCATAAATTTCTTCCCCCTTTATTAAAGAGTTTTCTACATTATATCCTATCATGGATATCATGCTCTGCTTGTCCTTGGGAAGGATATAATCTTGAAATGTGTGTTTAAACACGTTTTCCTTTCCATTGTTCTGTTTAAATCTGATAACCATATTTTCCTTTCCATTGGTTGGTTTAATGTTTCTTGTGATCTATATGATCTAAGCAGTAATATTCTCCTGCATATGTAAACACCTCGGTGTACAATTCTGTCAGTAAGACCCTGTTACTATTGTTGATGACATTCCGGTAACCACCGATGGATGAGAACCTTGCCTATTGGTCCGCCTCGTTCAACAAGCAGGAAAATGGCTCTCTTCGTCCCTCGCCCTTGGTGCCGATGTTATTGCCGACATAATCGACAGGTTACCCTCTGACATGCCTTGCTATCATGACCATATAAGATGTCACCAGTCCTCCTAATTTTATCCCACATGGTGGGCCCATAACCCACAGTCCCACAGGATCGAAACCTGACTCTCTTGTACACCCTGTTGCCCAAGTTATTCCTCACGCTTGGCTTCGTATGTAATTCACGAGCCACCTTCCGTGTGATCCTCAATTCTGGTATTAAACACAATACTTATTTCCGTTGTTTTGAACCCCCTTCACACTCTGTTTTAGGCAACGAACGATTGCCTATCCGCTTGAAACTTCTCATGGTACCTCCTTACTTGCTCTCGATATTTTCTTAAGTTTTAGTTCGAGAGTTACTTTCCGCCACCTTCCCCGATGTTAGCTACCAGGTAGCAACCTTGTAGAGGTCTGATCTTTTGAAGCTACCCCTTACCCTTTTTGTAAGTACGATGGAGATCCCAAAGAAAGGACGTTGACATCACCATGATGACCTAAAGCGGAGAAATGAAGATGTCAATGTAATGGATCGACCTCTTCAAGAAGAGCAACCAAGACTCAGAAGATTCGTTAGGATTTCATAACCAGACCTTTCCCCCTTAGTCCCCCTCTTAAATCTCGGGACGAGATTTCTTGTAGTGGAGGAGATTTGTAATGCCCGGATAATTAAGCTACAGTGATCCCATGCTAATGGTGCCACGTCACCACGGTTACTGCTACTAATTTATCGTTAGAACAAAAACCGGTCCTAAATTCAAATTCAAATTAATGATAACAATAAAAGTTTTCAAAAATTAAAGTAAAAATGTTTGGTTTGTACTAAATATTACAAATGTAATTATGGTGCAACAAACCCATTTTTATAAAATGTCTAAATAATTTAAAATGAGTTAAAACAGAAAATAAAATAAATAAAAGAAAAGAGATAAAACAGAAAAACAAAAGATAAAAAAAATAGAAGAGAAACCCCCCCGGGCTTCGGCCCAGCTGACCACAGGCCCAACTGGGCCAAACCCCCCCCCCCCAGGCCCAGCCGGCCACCCACCCCCTCACCTTATCCGCTCCCCCTCACCCCCGAAACCCTAACCATCCACCCACTCGCCCCCCCCCCCACTCGCTCCCCCTCCCGATCCAGATCGGATCGGGACCGAACCACCCCGACCCCCTGCCATCGCCGCCACACGCCTCGCCGGCGTCGCCTGTCCCCGCCGCCACCAGACGCCACCGCGTCGGCCCCCCCTGCGCCCCTCGCCGCCGCCCGGATCGAACCCCATCGTCGCCCCGAGCACCGTCGTCGGCCGGCTCCCCGCGCACCCGTCGCCGCTCGCTGCGCCTGACGCCGCCCGGAGCTCGTCCTCGCCGGCGCCCCTCCCACCGGCCTGCCTCCTCTACGACGGCGTCACCGTCCTCCTCCTCGCCCCCCCGTTGCCCCGAACCCCACGAACCCCCCTGTGAGCACCCCCGTTCTTCTCCTCCGCCTCGCCCCGCACGCGTTCAGCAGCGCCGTCCTGACGCACGCAGCGTCGCGCCCGCACGCGCGGCACCCGCGCCGGTCTGGGCCGTGCACCCCGCTCAGCCCCCTGGTCGTGCTCCGGCACCACCGGCCGCGCCCTGGCCTCGCCTTCCCCCTCTGTTGTGCTGCTCGCCGGCGGCCCTCTCGGGCAACACCGCACCGATGTCGGGCCGCGCCCCTCTCTGCCACCACGCTCCCGCGCCGTGGCCAGCCCCTTGCTGCTGCCTTGCTCCCGGGCGATGCACCGGGCCGCCCCCTGCGTTCGCCTGCCGTGGCCGGCCGGCGAGCCCTGCCGTGGCCACGGCCTCGTCCCGCGTCCTGGCAAGCAAGCCCCACCCGCGAGGGCCATCGCCCGTTCGGGTGCGCCCGTAACCCGGCCCCCGTGATGCCCCTAGGGCCAATGACATGTGGGGCCTAGCCCCGAGAACGTTTTATAAAAAAAAAAGAATTAAGAATTAAAAAAATATATATATATTTATTAAATAAATAAATAATAATTAAATTAATTAATTAATTAAGGAATTAATTAAGTTAATTAATCATAATTAGATTAAACTAATTAACTAATTAGTTTAATTAAACTGTAATTAGATTAACCTAAACCCTAATTAATTTAAATAGAGAATGACAGGTGGGTCCCACTGGACCCACATGTCAGGGTTGACTCAGTCAACCCCTGTTGACTGCTGACGTCAGCATGACATCATGCTGATGTCATAAATACATTTTTTCGAATTAATTAAATAAATAATTAAATTCCAAAATTGTTAAAATCTTTTAAAAATCATATCTTTTAATCCGTAACTCGGATTAAAATATTTTCAACATGAAAGTTGCTCAGAACGACGATTCCGGATACGCAGTCCGTTCGTCCACCACACCCCCCTAACCTATCAAACCCGCAACTTTCCCCCTCCGGCTCCTCTGCCCGAAAACACGAAACACCGGGAATACTTTCCCGGATGATTCCCCCTTGACCAGTACCACCTTATACCACGTTAGGGCACGCCTAGCATCGCTTCTTGACATGTCATGCATCGATATGCATCTGTTTACTTGGTATTCATTGTTTCTTCCCCCTCTTCTCTCCGGTAGACTACGAGACCGACGCTGCTGCTGCCCAGTTCGACTACGGAGTTGACGACCCCTCTCTCTTGCCAGAGCAACCAGGCAAGCCCCCCCCCCCCTTGATCACCAGATATCGCCTATTCTACTCTATACTGCTTGCATTAGAGTAGTGTAGCATGTTACTGCTTTCTGTTATACCTATTCCGATGCATAGCCTGACATTGTCGCTACATCTGTTGATACCTTACCTGCAATCCTAAATACTTAGTATAGGATGCTAGTTTATCATCATTGGCCCTACATTCTTGTCAGTCTGCCTTGCTATACTATCGGGCCGTGATCACCTGGGAGGTGATCACGGGTATATACTATACATACATACATACTATACAGATGGTGACTAAAGTCGGGTCAGCTCGAAGAGTACCCGCGAGTGATTCACGGATTGGGGGCTGAAAGGACTTTTGTCCCGACGGCCCTCTGTGTGGATCTTTGGGCGGAGCGACAGGGTAGGTTGAGACCGCCTAGGAGAGAGGTGGGCCTGGCCCTGTTCGGCGTTCGCGGACACTTAACACGCTTAACGAGATCTTGGTATTTGATCTGAGTCTGGCTACGAGCCTATACGCACTAACCATCTACGTGGGAGTAGTTATGGGTATCCCGACGTCGTGGTATCAGCCGAAGCACTTCAGACGTCAGCGACGGAGTGGCGCGCGCCGAATTGGACTGGAACGCCACTAGGCTAGGTCTGCTTTCGGCCGCCCTCGCAACGTGCAGGTGTGCTATGGGCGATGGGCCCAGACCCCTGTGCGCTTAGGTTTAGACCGGCGTGCTGGCCTCTCTGTTGTGCCTAGGTGGGGCTGCGACGTGTTGATCTTCCGAGGCCGGGCATGACCCAGGAAAGTGTGTCCGGCCAAATGGGATCGAGCGTGTTGGGCTATGTGCTGCACCCCTGCAGGGAAGTTAATCTATTCGAATAGCCGTGATCTTCGGTAACAGGACGACTTGGAGTTGTACCTTGACCTTATGACAACTAGAACCGGATACTTAATAAAACACACCCTTCCAAGTGCCAGATACAACCCGGTGATCGCTTTTCCATAGGGCGACGAGGAGAGGATCGCCGGGTAGGATTATGCTACTCGAGATGCTACTTGGAGATGTTACTTGGAGATGCTACTTGGAGGACTTCCATCTACTCTCTCCTACATGCTGCAAGACGGAGGCTGCCAGAAGCGTAGTCTTCGATAGGACTAGCTATCCCCCTTTTATTCTGGCATTCTGCAGTTCAGTCCACCGATATGGCCTCCTTACACATATACCCATGCATATGTAGTGTAGTTCCTTGCTTGCGAGTACTTTGGATGAGTACTCACGGTTGCTTTCTCCCCCTTTTCCCCCTTTCCCTTTTCTTTCTGGTTGTCGCAACCAGATGCTGGAGTCCAGGAGCCAGACGCCACCGTCGACGACGACCCCTACTACACCGGAGGTGCCTACTACTATGTGCAGCCCGCTGACGACAACCAGGAGTAGTTTAGGAGGATCCCGGGCAGGAGGCCTGCGCCTCTTTCGATCTGTATCCCAGTTTGTGCTAGCCTTCTTAAGGCAAACTTGTTTAACTTATGTCTGTACTCAGATATTGTTGTTTCCGCTGACTCGTCTATGATCGAGCACTTGTATTCGAGCCCTCGAGGCCCCTGGCTTGTATTATGATGCTTGTATGACTTATTTTATTTGTAGAGTTGTGTTGTGATATCTTCCCGTGAGTCCCTGATCTTGATCGTACACATTTGCGTGCATGATTAGTGTACGGTCAAATCGGGGGCGTCACAAATTAAGCTTGGGGATGTTGATACGTCTCCGTTGTATCTATAATTTTTTATTGTTCCATGCCAATATTATTCAGCTTTCATATACTTTTGGCAACTTTTTATACTATTTTTTAGGACTAACATATTGATCCAGTGCCCAGTGCCAGTTCCTGTCTATTGCATGTTTTATGTTTCGCAGAAACCCAATATCAAACGGACTCCAAATGGAATAAAAACGGACGGAGAACTATTTTGGAATATTTATGATTTTGGGGAGGAAGAATCAACGCGATACGATGCCCCAGGTGGCCACGAGAGTGGCCCACGCCACCACTCCAGGTGGGCGCGCCCCCCTATCTCGTGGGCCACTCGTAAGGCGGTTGATGCCCTTCTTTGGCCGCAAGAAAGCTAATTTTTGGAAAATGATCTTGGTGAAGGTTTCAATCCAATCGGAGTTACGGATCTCCAGATATAAAGGAAACGGTGCCAGGGCAGAATTCCAGAACGCAGAAACAGAGAGATAGATCCAATCTCAGAGGGGCTCTCGCCCCTCCCACATGATGGGAGCCAAGGACCAGAGGGGAAACCCTTCTCCCATCTAGGGAGGAGGTCAAGGAAGAAGAAGAAGAAGAAGAAGGGGGGCTCTCTTCCCCTTGCTTCCGGTGACGCCGGAACGCTGCCAGGGGCCATCATCATCACCACGATCTTCACCAACACCTCCATCACCTTCCCCCATCTATATTCAGCGGTCCACTCTCCCGCAACCCGCTATACCCTCTACTTGAACATGGTGCTTTATGCTTCATATTATTTTCCAATGATGTGTTGCCATCCTATGATGTCTGAGTGGATTTCCATTGTCATATCGGTGATTGATGAATTGCTATGGTTGGTTTAAGTTGCATGTTTTATTATTGGTGCTATCCTATTGTGCCCTCCGTGTCGTGCAAGCGTGAGGGGTTCCCGCTGTATGGTGTTGCAATGCGTTCATGATTCGCTTATAGTGGGTTGCGTGAGTGACTGAAACACAAACACGAGTAAGGGGATTGTTGCGTATGGGATAAAGGGGACTTGATACTTTAATGCTATGGTTCGGTTTTACCTTAATGAATCTTTAGTAGTTGCGGATGCTTGCTAGAGTTCCAATCATAAGTGCATATGATCCAAGTAGAGAAAGTATGTTAGCTTATGCCTCTCCCTCAAATAGAATTGCAATAGTGATTACCGGTCTAGTAACATAGTCAATTGCTTAGGGACAATTTCACAACTCCTACCACCACTTTTCCACACTCGCTATATTTACTTTATTGCATATTTATCTAAATAGCCCCTAGTTTATATTTATGTTCTCTTTATTATCTTGCAAACCTATCCTATCACACCTACAATGTACTTCTAGCTGCATCCAGGAGCTCGGTGACGCATTCCAGCAGCACATCATGGCCGCTTTCTTGCAGTCTACACCGCAGCAGTTCTCGCGCCACCGTGAGCGCGGCCTTCGTGTTTGCCTGCTCCCGGCGGGTGTGCGGTGCCGTGGCCGCAGCATGGCTCGAGGCCTTGGCTACCGATCATACCTCCCACAGAATGAGGGCAGGTGATGTCTGACCACGTCGCCCGCGCCCCGCAGCGCTCTGCGATGCGCGGGCTGCCTGAGGTGCGGGGTGGAGGTCACCTTGGGCAGCCAGCACGACATTGGCGGGCCATGCCACCCAGCGGTCGGAGTTGGCCGTCGGGTCGCCGGACATGGAAGCGGTGAAGCGGCAGAACACAGGACGGAGGAAGGAAGATTTCGGTGCACCCCTACCTGGCGCGCCAAATGTCGGATGTTGGGTTCCGGCAGACCCTTAAGGTTCGAACTCTGGGGTGCACGCGAAGATCTTCCCCCTACCACTCCACGTCCGATCACCTCACGAGAATCTAAGCTAAACGATGAACAACACGAGGGACACAAGATTTATACTGGTTCAGGCCACCGTTGTGGTGTAATACCCTACTCCAGTGTGTGGTGTGGTGGATTGCCTCAGGGGGCTGATGATGAACAGTACAAGGAAGAACTGCCGCGCGAGAGGTGTTCTTGAGCTGGTGCAATGAACCGCTTGGATGAGTTCGATCATCTCTCGGTCTAATGAGCACTAGAGAGATCTCTCCCCATCCCCTCTACTGTGGTGGCTAGTCCTATTTATAGAGGCCTTGGTCCTCTTCCCAAATATTGAGCCGGAAGGGTGACAACAATGGCTATTTTTAAGGGGAACATCTAGTACAAGTTATCCTGACTAAAGTTGGTCTTCAGCTGCCAAAGGTACTGGCGATGACGCCGTCTTGGGCTCCACGGTGACCTCCATTCTGCCGCTCTGTTGGTATTGGTCTCGTTGCACTGAAATGGCAACCTTTCCTTGATGCCTCGGTACTCCATGCCTGTGCTTGCCCCCTTTGCACCAAAGAGGAAACAAGGACACTGCATCGGCCGGCGCCCGCCTGGTCTCGATTGTCACGGCTTGCGTCACGAGCACCTCGTGAGGTACCCTGCCTTAATCTCTCCATATCCTCGTGAGCATGCCTGGCAAGGCCGTTCCTGAGGAAGCCTTGTGTCGTCCGCGCCGCGAGGCTTGGCGCCTCGCGAGGGTCTTGAGTCTTGCGCTGATGAAGATGGGTCGTACTGGGCCACCACTTGAGCCACGCCCCAGGCCGCAGGCAGGCAAGTCTAGGGACCCTCGTTCCCAGAACGCCGACAATCGAGCAGGTGATTATCATAGGCAGGTTAAGCATGAAAAAGCAAACCAACTTAGGTAGATGCAGGAAAGACACATGCCACTGGGTTAGGCATGAGTGTCTTGGGGATGATGCAGCCCGAGGGGCGCCCCCAACAAGGTAAGCTAAAGACATAAGCAAAACGGATACATGTCACGGGGACAGACCCACGCGACCTGGGATTGATGTAGCCCTGAGGGCACTCCCACCTAAAATGAAACTCGAAAGATGTCACCTGATGCCATTGCAGAGCGAGTGTTGGAGTAGCTAACGACACGCGGTGAAGAATCCAATCCTCACGAGCCTTCGGAGCCCTGAGCCTAGGGAGGCTCTGGAGGTCCGGGCGGCTCGGCAAGGTCCATCTCCATCTCCTCCAGGAAGCGCGGTGTCTGGCCACCTGAGCCTCCAAAATGCTCCTCATCAGGCGCAGGTGAGCAGCAGCCGCGTTCAGTAGGCCAAAAGGCATGAGAACGTAGCCGTGAGGTGGACCCTCGCAACGTCCCACGTGCGAAGGCCAGAAGCACTCCTGAGACGCGACTCGATTGAGCCCTGGGTAGTCGATGCAGATGCGCAGCTCGCCATCCTCCCCTGGATGGGGAGCTACGCCGGGTAGGCGGCGGCTGCCGCGCATGACTCTCGACTCCTGCAGCTCCTGAGAGACCTTGGTGATGAACTCTTGAGGGTTGGGCCCTCCTTGCCTCATGCCTTCCTGAGGGAAATGTGCCGCGAAGCACGCCTCCAAGTGGTGCTCGAGCGCCTCCCTCGTGATCTTGGAAAAGTCAGTGGCCCTCCAGGAGAGAGCCCCCGAGCCTTGCCCGAGGAGGGCGCCGGGCGCGCCTTCCTATGCGACAGAGGGAGGCGCCCCTTGGACGGGCGCGGATCCTAGCGCGGTGCCCCGGAGGTGCCTGCCTCCTGAGGCCTTGAGCTGGGTGATGTCTTCTTCTTCTTGGGAGCTTCCTCGGGAAGGTTCCCACTCTTGCTGTAAGGGTCCTTGATTGATGTGACTTGGAAGGCACGCTCGAGAGATCACCGCATCCTTCTCTTCACAGGGGACTGTGATGACTCCGCCGCCTCTCGGCATCTTGAGGACATTGTAGCCATGGTGAGTCACTGCCATGAACTTGGCCAGGGCTGGATACTCGAGGATGGCATTGTACGGCAGGCGAATGTGGGCAACATCAAAGTCGATGAGCTCGGTATGGTAGTTCTTGCACTGTCCAAAGGTGACAGGGAGGCAGACCTGCCCTATCGGGGTGGTGGAACCATCAGTGACTCCTGAGAAAGGCTTGGTCGGCTGAAGCTGGTCATACGGCACTTGGAGATTGTTGAACACATTGCTGATGACTGGGAATAGAGCATTGGGAGGACACCGGTTGTTGCCGCACACTTGAGTTGATCCGCTAAGATGAACATGATGGAGCACGTCGACCACCTAAGAGGGCGCGTGGCCTCGAGCTTGGGGAGGACTGCATTCACCTCGCGAGCAAACTGCTTGAAGATGCGCTGAGAGGCTGGGGCCTAGGCACCGCCCAAGATGCAAGCGATAGCACGCGGATCCTAGAAGCCCCCAGCCCCCTTGTCCTGATGATGGTCGTCATTCCTTCTTGGCGGTGGTGGCAGAGGAGGAAGGCCTGCGTTGCCTTGCGGGCGATCCTCACGAGGCTGATCCCTCCAAGCCCCCACGCGAGGTTGGTCCTGCCAGCGGTCCTCGCGAGGCCGGTCATGCCACCCTTGGCGAGGGCCACGGTCGTCCCATCGTCCTCCACCTCTTCCTCCGCCTCGGTCGTAGCCCTGATTGTTGCGCTCGGGGCGTCGACCGAGACGTCCTTCTCGCACGGCCCTGAGCTCTTGGCATTCGTTGGTGTTGTGGGTGTGGAGGTCGTGGTACACGCAGTACCGGCTGCCCTTGGACGACTCCGGCTGGTCCCTGCCATGCTTCGTGTCTAGCTTTGCCGTGAGCACAGCTGCTCCTTTGCGCTTCACGTCCTTGGCCTTGGCTTTCTTCTCTTCTGGGTCAGCAGCTGGGAGCTCGAAAAGGGAGAAGCGTCCCTCCTCAACCCTTGCGCACTTGGTCGCCAGGTTGAACAAGTCCAGAGACGTGCACAGATCTTCGTGGATCGCCAGTTCCTCCTTCATCTTGACGTCACGGACGCCATCAGAGAACACTAAGATGATGGCCTCCTCAGTTACCTTGGGAATCTTGAGGCGAGCGTTGTTGAAGTGCTGGATGTACTTCTGCAGGGTCTCTCCGGGTTGCTGCTTGATACGGTGCAGGTCACCCACGACCGGAGCACGGTCGCGAGTGCCCTTGAAGTTGGCGATGAAGCGGGTGCGCATCTCGTCCCAGGAGGAGATCATGCCGGGAGGCAGGTTCAGGAGCCAGGTGCGGGCACCGTCTTTGAGCGCCATGGGAAACCAATTCGCCATGACCTTTTCGTCTCCGTTGGCCACTTCGGTGCCCAGCTCATAGAGCTGCAGGAACTCCGCAGGGCCGGCAGTGCCGTCGTAGCGAGGAGGCAGGTCCGGCTTGAACTTGCCCGGCCACGCGATACTGCGCAGCTCAGTGGTGAAGGCGCGGTAGCCTGCAGTGGCCACCGGAGCCCTTTTCTGACGTAAGGCTTGCTCCTAGGGATTCCCGCACACCGCCGCCAGAGGCAGCGTGGGGTATTGACGCAGCGGCGCAGGGATGCGGTGATGACGTGTCGGTGCAGGAAGCACGCGAGCACCTTCTTGGGGACGAGGGATTTCTTGGTAGCTCCTTTCTTGTCGTGCGGGCGCTAGACGCGGTGGGTCTCATCCAGGGGCCGCGTGCCTTGGAGCCAGGGTGCCTTCTTGGGGAGGAGGTGGCGAAGGCACCTCCTGAGCTGCATCACCCACGTAGGACGGAGGACGAGGTAGCGAGAGGGACGGCGTAGGGGAGCCCCCTGCGGCGCAGATGAGCTCGGTGATGCGAGCAAGCCACTCCTTGTAGAGGTCATCAATGGGACGGTAGTGCAGGAGCTCACATGCCAAGAGCAACGCGGCGTGCGCGTCCGTGGGAGCGCGACGGGCATGCGACGCCGAACTAGCTGGAGTTAGCGATGGAGTGGTGGTGGGACCTTCTCGCCGCACCGAGGGATGCAGCAACGACGCCTGCTGCTCGTTCCCCGCCGGTCCTGTGGCGGCGTGGGTGGCAGGCAATGGGGAACGACGGGGAGGTCCATCGACGGGGGCCGTCTGGGCGACGTGGGCGGCAAGAGCAGCCCGACGCTTGGCGCGAGCTCGGCGAGCGTCAGCCATGGACACGACGAACGATCGAACGCGGAACAGCGGAAGAAAGATTCCAGTGCACCCCTACCTAGCACGCCAAATGTCGGATATAGGGTTTCGGCAAAACCCTTAAGGTTCAAACTCTGGGGTGCGCGCGAAGATCTTTCCCCTACCGATCCACGTCCCAACGCCTTGCTGAGAATCTAAGCTAAACGATGAACAACACAAGAGACGCAAGGTTTATACTGGTTCGGGCCACCATTGTGGTGTAATACCCTACTCGAGTGTGTGGTCTGGTGGATTGCCTCAGGGGTTGATGATGAACAGTACAAGGGGAGAACAGCCTCGCGACAGGTGTTCTTGTGGTGGTGGCTTTCTTGTGAAGGGTTATATCAGCTCTGGATGGGATGCCCCCCTACGATGGTGGCTATCCCTATATATAGAGGCCATGGTCCTCTTCCCAAATATTGAGTGGGAAGGGCGCCAACAATGGCCATTTTGAAGGGGAACATCTAGTACAAGTTATCCTGACTAAAGTTGGTCCTCGGCAGCCAAAGGCACTGGCGATGACGCCGTCTTGGGCTCCACGGTGACCTCCGTCCTACCGCTCTGCTGGTCTTGGTCTCGTTGCACGGAAATGCTAACCTTTGCTTGATGCCTCGGTACTCCGCGCCTGTGCTTGCCCCCTTTGCACCAAAGAGGAAACAAGGACACTGCACAGGCCGGCGCCCGCCTGGTCTCGATCGTCAAGGCTTGTGTCACGAGCACCTCGCGAGGTACCCCTGCCGTGATCTCTCTGCGTCCTCGCGAGCCTGCATGGTGAGGACGCTCCTGAGGAAGCCTTTTGTCGTCCGCCCCGCGAGGGTCTTGAGAGTGGGCCACCACTTGAGCCACACTGCAGGCCGCAGGCAGGCAAGTCTAGGGACCCCCATTCCCAGAACACCGATAGCGCGGGCTCGGCACGCATCCGCCATGGACGCGATGAAGCAATGGGATGCAGATCAGCGGAAAGAAGATTTCGGCACACCCCTACCTGGCATGCCAAATGTCGGATATCGGGTTCCGGCAAAACCCTTAAGGTTCGAACACTGGGGTGCGCATGAAGATCTTTTCCCTACTGAAACATGCCCTCAGCCTCGCCGCGGTTTCTAAGCTAGATCGATGAACAACACAAGAGACACAAGATTTATACAGGTTCGGTCCACCGTTGTGGTGTAATACCCTACTCCTGTGTGTGGTGGTGGATTGCCTCTTGGGCTGATGATGAACAGTACAAGGGAAGAACAGCCTCGCAAGGAGAGGTGTTCTTGTGGTGGTGTGATGCTCTGCTTAGGAAGGATCCAATCCCCTTCTACTGTGGTGGCTAGCTCTATTTATAGAGGCCCTGGTCCTCTTCCCAAATATTGAGCGGGAAGGAATACAACAACTGCCATTTTGAAGGGGGACAGCTAGTACAAGCGATCCTGACTAAAGGCAGTCTTCTCCTGCCAAAGGTGTTGGTGATGACGTCGTCTTGGGCTCCATGGTGACCTCCGTCCTACCGTCCTGTTGGTCTTGGTCTTGTTGCACCGATATGGAAACCTTTGCCTGATGTCTCATTACTCTGCGCATGCGCTTGCCCCCTTTGCACCAAAGAGGAAACGAGGACACTGCGCGGGCTGGCGCCCGCCTAGTCTTGATCGTCATGGCTTGCGTCATGGGGACCTCGCGAGGTACCCCTTGCCTTGATCTCTCTGCCTCCTCGCGAGCTTTCCTGGTGAGGCCACTCCTGAGGAGGTCTTGCTCCATCCGCCCCGCGAGGCTTGGCCCCTCGCGAGGGTCTTGAGTGTTTGGTTCTTGAAGACGGGCCGTACTGGGCCACCGATTGAGCCATGTAGCAGGCCGCAGGCAGGCAAGTCTGGGGACCCCCGTTCCGAGAACACCGACAAATGCTCATTACACTTCACTTATATCTTTTGAGTATGGCTTTATAGAACGCTTCATGTGCTTCACTTATATCATTTGAAGTTTGGATTGCCTGTTTCTCTTCGCGTAGAAAACCGTTATTCATAGAATGCTCTTTTGCTTTACTTATATTTATTAGAGCATGGTCTTTCATAGAAAAAATTAAACTCTCTTGCTTCACTTATATCTATTTAGAGAGTCAACGGGAATTGATCAATTGCATGGTTAGCCATGAAATCCTACATAGAACTTATGGATCACTGAATATGATATGTTTGATTCCTTGCAATAGTTTTGCAATATAGAGATGGTAATATGTGGGAGGTACTTGTAAATGGTTGTGGTTAGTAAGAATATTGGTGTTAAGGTTTGTTGATTCCCGAAGCATGCACGTATAGTCTCTCGTTATGCTATGAAGTTGGAGCATGATTTATTATTGATTGTCTTCTTTATGAGTGGCGATTGGGGACGAGCGGTGGTCTATTCCTACCAATCTATCCCCCTAGGGGCATCCGTAGTAGTACTTTGCTTTGAGGGCTAATAAACTTTTGCAATAAGTATTGAGTTCTTTATGACTAATGTGAGTCCATGGAATATACGCACTCTTACCTTTCCGCAATTTGCTAGACTCCACGGCACCGTGCATTACCCTTTCTCACCTCGAGCGTCAGTGGAAACTTTGCTGGTGCATCAATACCCCATGATATGATACATCCTATAACACATAAGCCTTATTACATCTTCCTCAAAACAGCCACCATACCTACCTATTATGGCCTTTCCATAGCCATTCCTAGATATATTGCCATGCAACTTCCACCGCATGATCGTAAGATAGCTAGCATGATATTTCCATGGCTTGTCCGTGTTTTGATATCATTGTTATGCTAGATCATTGCACATCCTAGTACACTGCTAGAGGCATTCATATAGAGTCATATTTTGTTCTAGGTATCGAGTTGTAATTTTTATTTCTTTTGAGTTGAAAGTAAATAGAAGCGTGATGAACATCATTGTTCATTATTAGAGCATTGCCCCAGTGAGAAAAGTATGATGGAGACTATGATTCCCCCACAAGTTGGGATGAGACTCTAGACAAAGAGAAAAAAGAAAAAAAAGACAAAGAGAGAAGGGGCATGCTAATTCCACACTTGTGCTTCAAAGTAGCACCATGTTTTTCATATAGAGAGTCTCCTATGTTGTCACTTTCATATAGTAGTGGGAATTTTTCATTATAGAGTTAGATGCACACCCACTTAGTTTTCATGTTGAGGTTTCATACACTTATAGTTCTTAGTGGATTCGTTGCATGGCAATCCCTACTCCTCGCATTGACATCAATTGATGGGCATCTCCATAGCCCGTTGGTTAGTCGCGTCAATGCTAGAATTTCTTACTTTTTGTCTACCTTATATTTACCCCTATCATCATACTCTATTCCACCCATAGTGCTATATCCATGACTTGCGCTCATGTATTTCTTGGGAGTTGAAAAATCTGAAGCGTGTTAAAAAGAATGAACCAATTGCTCGGCTTGTCATCGGGGTTGTGCATGATACTTTGTGTCGAGAAGACAGAGCATGACAAGACTATATGATTTTGTAGGGATAGCTTTCTTTAGCGTTGATATTTTGAAAGACACGATTGTTTGTTGGGATGCCTGAGTATTGATGTCTTTATGTCAAATTATAGACTATTGCTTGGAATCGATTATGTCTTAGTATTCATGCCATGATTAGATATACGATCAAGATTATGCTAGGTAGCATTCCACATAAAAGATCATCCTTTTTATCATTTACCTACTCGAGGACAGGCAGGAATTAAGCTTGGGGATGCTGATACATCTACGTCGTATCTATAATTTTTGATTGTTTCATGACAATATTATACAACTTTCACATAATTTTGGCAACATTTTATATGATTTATTGGACTAAATTATTGATCCAGTGCCCAGTGCCATTTCCTGTTTGTTGCATGTTTTTTGTTTCGCGGAATATCCATATCAATCAAAGTCCAAACACGATAAAAATTTATGGAGAATTATTTTGGAATATTTGTGATTTTTGGGAGGTGGAATCATCCCAAACGGGGGCCCACAGCCACCACATGACACCTAGGCGCGCCAGGCAGCCCAGGCGTGTGGTGGTGGGTTGTGCCCTCCTCGTACGTTGGTTGGAGCTCTACTTCGTGAAAAAGGAAGCTTATATCCAAAAAAATCATGTTAAAATCTCAGCGCAATCGGAGTTATGGATCTCCGGGAATATAAGAAATGGTTTTCGGCCAGAAAACATGAACGCGAAACAGAAGAGAACAGAGAGATAGATCCAATCTAGTAGGGGCTCCTGCCCCTCCTCCACCATGGAGGCCATGGACCATAGGGGGCACTCTCCTCCCATCTTGGGGGAGGCCAAGGAAGAAGAAGGAGGGGGCTCTCTCCCCCTCTCTCCTAGTGGCGCCAGAGTGCCGTCGGGGCAATGATCGTGAAGGCAATCTACATCAACTATCTTGCAACCGTCAACACCAAATTTCTGCCCCTCTATGCAGCGGTGTAACACCTCTTTTCCCCGCTATAATCTCTACTTAAACATTTTGCTCAATGCTATATATTATTTCCCAATGATCTATGGCTATCTTATGATGTTTGAGAAGATCTGTTTTGTCCTATGGGTTGATAGATGATCACGATCGGTTTGAGTTGTATATTTTATTTTGGTGCTGTCCTATGGTGCCCTTTGTGTCGCGCTAATGGAGGGATTCCCACTGTAGGGTGTTGCAATACGTTAATGGTGGGTGGTGTGAGTGACAGAAGCACAGACCCGAGTTTGGGGGTCATTGTGTATGGGATAAAGAGGACTTCATACTTAATGTTATGGTTGGGTTACATGACCTTAATGATCTTTAGTAGTTGTGGGTGCTTGCTAGAGTTCCAATCACAAGTGCATATGATGAAAGTAGATAAAGTATGTTAGCTCATGCCTCTCCATCATATAAAATTGCAACAATGATCACCAGTTTAGTTATCGATCACCTAGGGATAAATGACTTTCAGTTTAGTTATCGATCACCTAGGGACAAATGACTTTCTAGTTGACAAAAGCTAACTACTTTTATTGTCTTGTATCTTATTCATAGTTTTATTCTCGCAAAGTACTCGTAGTTTTATTCTTCCAAAATAGTTTCTTACTTGTTTTAGATAAAGAAAACGTTAAGCGTGCATAGAGTTGTATTGGTGGTCGATAGAACTTGAGGGAATATTTGTTCTGCCTTTAGCTCCTCGTTGGGTTTGACACTCTTATTTATCGAAAAATACTACAAACGATCCCCTATACTTGTGGGTTATCAGGCAGCAGCAGCAGATCGAGACGATCTTGCATTTTTAGTTGTTGGTGCGGTAGCACTCGACGGCCTTGACGCTCCTGCTGTTGGCACGGCAATCTGTCTTGTGTGCCGCGCAGGTTGTTGTTGAGCTCCTTGCCGCTGCAAAGTCTTGTTGGCTGACCCCTTGTCGGAAGTTTTACCGCTTGAAGAAGATGGGTATACTGGGTCACCAGAAGCAGTCTTACCAAGGATGTGTTGCTTCCTTGGCGGAGCAGGGGCTCTTAGTGTTGGTTCTCTTCGGTTATCTCCTTGCTAGTGGAACTCCTGGCAACTTCATCACCCTGCTCCCCGGAAACCATGTCCTCGTTAACAAGATCCTCTTCAGGCATCCATACTTCTTCTTCGCCAGTTTCAGCTGCCAAATGACAAAAGTCACGGGCCTCTGCGGCAAGTTGAGCTTCTTCTGCTCTGCTTGCAATGTAAGCAATCTCCTCGCTAATGGTGGCGTGGACAAGACCTGTTTCCACCCTGATGGCCTTCTCCAACAAGTTGTCGAAGAACTCCAGTGAATACTCTCTTGACAGTTCAACCTAAGTTCAAAGAACGCCATGTGCATTACATTTTGACATCATGGCGATAATGGAGCTAAGGGTGGATTTGTTACACAAAGGAATTACACTTGCCGACAACTTGGTCTTGTCGTCTGGCCTAAACAGCGCATGGCACAGAGCATCATGCTGCATAATGTCAAGTTGTTGTTGATCCTTGGATGCAACCTCGTGATATCTATAGCATTCTTGTATTCCCAAGTCAGTCGCTTTCTGTTCTATAGAGGGGTGATTCGACAATGAAGGAAGTCTGCACCAACTACTTCAATAGTGAGTTTGGCAGATCTGAGATGGTGGATCCTTGTGATGGCGATTGTGAGCTTCTCGTCATCCTAGTCAAAGTCGCTCCAATCCTTGCCTCGAACTAGTTTGGTCTGCCGGGGGCAAGCAGAAATGAGGGAAATCATCTTCCCTGATCCAGCACCACTCGCCCTACCATTCTTCCCATTTCTTTTGTCCTGCTCCTTCTGGATATATTTCCTTGGTCCCAGGCCTAGGAATCCAAGTGATGGAGCCAGAAAGGGTCAATGCAGGGAATGAAATAGTGGCGGAAGAGTGTGGTGTTTGGAATCACCCCAGCAAATTTTTTGCAAAGATGTGCAAAAAGTGACATACAAGTGATTGCATTTGGCGTGAAATCAAGCAGATGGAAGCCATATGTATGCACGATGTTGTTGAAGGAATCGGAAAAAGGGGGGACAGAGCCCACGGTAGAAATAAGCAACAAAGAAGTGATATTTGCTTGTGCTGCTCTTGGTGGAGCCGGGAAGTATATGCGGGGCGGTGTGAGCTCTTGTGGTTCTCCCCCACATGTGTGCGTACCATTTAACAAGATTACTCTTGTCCAGAACTGGGTAGAAGATGACGTGCTGCTTCTGCGCTTCCACCAAGGCCTCCACGTCCATGCTGAGGCTCTTCTTCATCTTGTCCTTGCTCGCTTTCGATGCCATGGCAGCTCTAGAAGTGGTGGATTGAGGAGGAGCGGGAGTGTCGGGCGGCGGATGGATGCAGAGTGCTCTGTTCTAAGGGCGCAAGGAAAAGGACGATGGCAACTTCAAGATTGGAAAAGGGGGAGTAAATGAACAGCACCCCTGGGGATTCCATTTTACGACGAAGGAGAGGGGATTGCTCTTTATGATCTGATGTGGACGCGCTTTTGCGGGCGCATTACCGCAACAGTCATTTCAACCACCTCTCCCACCTCTCGCATTTAATGCTCATCATGGGGGCGTAGTAAAAATATGAGATTATGATAGATTGTGGCAGTTATTCTCTGCCAAGTGTGCCTATGCATTGTTTTGGGCCTAGCCCAACGAAGCGTCGCATGCGTGTGTGGCCCTGTCACAGCCTGATTTTTTGGCCCTTTCCTTTTCTTTTGATTTTCTGAGGATTTTGCCTGAGTTTTCTTTTTTCGTGGCTATGTGGTCTGGACACTGAAGAAGATGACCTCTTCTTTCTTTCCAGGGTGGTTTGTCATCCCCATATCCATCCCAAGACCTTGCCATTTCCATCTTGCACCAATCTTAATAATCTTTTCCTTGGGAATATTCCTTTTTCTGTTAAAGGAATAATCCTTTTTGGCCTAGGTTGTGAAGCAACCTATATTTCCATCACTCCTAAAATTCCCAAATAATTATCATAAATTGTTTCGGTCATATCTTCCTCAAATGTGGCAAAATATTTCACTTGCCATGTTTCCCATCATGCTCAAATAATTCCTTTTCTATTCTGTCCTAAATCGCACTTTGTGAAGCAAGTGCTACTTACCTTTGCACACTTGACCTCAAACTTTTTGTACACCTTTTCATGTCCATATAATTGCCTCATGACAAAATTCAACTTAATTTGCCTAGTGAATATTCCTGAGCAATTTTTCAAAGTTCCTGTCTGAGGGAATTGTTTGTGAAGGAAGTACTAGCTAGGATGGTCCAAATGAGTTGAAATTTTGCATGGTACTTCATTTCATCAAATCAAAGCTCTCCACAAGATTTGAGCTCATGCAATGCATCTATGTGAGCACAGCTTCAAATCTTTGTTTCTGGTCAAATTTTCACTTTGTGAAGAAAGTATATTTTATCTTGCTCTATTATGGCAGAAAATTTTCCAGGACCTTCTCCTATCCATATAACCTATCTCCGCAAGATTTATGCTCATTTCATTTAGCCATTTTGCCTCGGGGTTTTTCCCAAGGTTCTGTCCAGAGAGGTGCTCTATGAAGGAAGTACCAGTTTGGCTTAGCCAAATGGTATGAAATTTTATGGCACACTCATATGCCCAAATCATCCTCCCATGTGCACTTTTTACCTAATCCATCACTCCTAGTGAGTGCTAGTTCTTGATCTTGATTCTGGACCAGTTTAAGCAGTTGTTAAGCAAGTGCATTAAGACTTGGTCCAAATCCCTCCAAACTTCACAGGACTCTTGTCCCTTCTACCCTAAACCTCCAAGACATGAGCTTTGTCCCTTATCTCTTCTCTGCTCACCACAGCATCACGCAACAGTTTGCATCAGCAAACTTTCAAAGACGAATCCCATTGATCTAGAGCTCCTTTCTTTGATCCATCACCTCTCTTAGACTCAGTGATGCAGGGACTTATCACCAAACATATCACGGCAGCCCCTCTTGTACTCTTCATGCCAGTCTGCGCGGTGACCATCATTTTGGTATGCTGTGAGCGTGTCCAGGACGTCGCTTTTCTCTGGACCGGCTCGTGATCGTCGTGTTCGCTCACTCGTGCATGTCTAGCGGGTTCCCCATGCTGTCGCCATCCTCCTGGAGCCATTTCCCACTTCTTTTCCCAGCAAGTCATCTCCGTCGTGAACAGAGCGCGTCCACAGACGGACTGTAGCCGACAATCTCTGTTTGCGTCGCGGTGTCTTCCTCCCCATGCCCCTTGGCTTGCTCTCCTCTGTGAACATTGCGCCGCTGCCTCGTCGTGTTCTCGTCCCTCCCCGTGATTGCTGAGCGTCGCCAGGGCCTCAGCCAAACGCAAGCGGCGGCACCCGAGCTCAACCTCCTCGCCCTGCCTATATATAGGACTCCCCGGAGCCCTTCGAGCACACCAGCAGACCTCCCATTCTCCCAGCTCTCTCCCCAACCACTCCCCGGAGCTCGAGCCTCTCTCATCACCTCCCTCTGCCACCATGGCCGCCACCCCCTCTAGCCTAAATTCGGTCCATACGAGCCCTCCCTCCTCGTTCTTTCACCACCAGCAGCCTCCCCGGAGACCGGCGCTCCTCCCCACCACCTCACCCTCTCGCCGGAGCCCGTGTGGCCATGACCCCAAGGATTGGTCACGCCGCCCGATCCCTCTGCTCCGCGAGCCATTGTCGCCCCGTCCCCTCTTTGGCGCTGTTGCTGCTCCAGGCGGGAGCGATGCACTGCTCCGTGTCCGCATGTGGCCTCCTCTTGGCCGAAGACCACCGGAGCCGACCGGGCCGTCGCTGGCCATGCGCCCTCCCCTACCCTCCTCTGTTTCTATCAGGGCACGGCAAGGAGGAAGAAGGAGCCAGGCCAGGCGGGCCCCTCCTCCTCACGGACACCACCTATCATCGACCAAGGTCCGGGCCACGTGAGATAAGTGGAAACACATTTCGTTTAATACGTTTTCGGTTAGTGAAAGCGTACGTTGGTCTTAGTTCGGTTGGCAATGCGTTTTCCATATGAGAAGGCGTATTTCATTTAACTACGGCTAGAAATACCTTTTCTCTGCTGAGAAGTCGTATTCAACTAAATGTGCTTTCTGTTTTTCAGCCCAGGGACCTGTTTGTGGACAAATCTTTACAGATTAGTCCCTGGACTTCGTCAGGCTATAACTTTTTGCCCGAGACTCCGATTGAGGTGAATCCAATGCCCACGTCTTCATCTCGTCGTGCCCGTTTTGTTCCCATAATTTTCACTATGATTTGACACACTAGAGATGACCATTTTGCCCTTCCCCTAATCAGTCCCCCTCCAAGAGTGAACCCTTTCTGGTGATTCTTTCTGTGGCTTCACCGCACTTCTTCCCGGAGCTTTCTTCATCCCCAGGAAAGCCACAACACCCACTTGCATGATGGCCATGCAGTAGCCATGGTTTTCAACTTGAACATTTAATAAATGTCTGCTTGTTTTGATACAGTTATCGTTGTTTCGGTGAAGCTTACGGATTTGTGTTCACCTTCATGCTATGTTTTTATGCACCTGGATGTCATGGACTAGTTGCTAGTATTTATGTCGTATATTATGCTTGATAGTAGTAGTACATGCTGGTAGCAGTGGTGTTCTTTCTGATGCATGTTTACCATCTGTTATCAAGTACCGTGGCCATGCATGTTACTTTGCATCCAGTTGGTTATATGCTTACTTAGTAGTATTCTGGTTAAGATCTTGCATGGTATTTCTTTATGATGCTAGTGGACATGCTATGCTCATGTGTAGTTGCTCGTCAGTATGCCATTCTCAGTTGGATGTATGCTTCATTGTTGTTGTGCTCGATGATTATGTTGCACCCACATGTTGATATCATGCTCACGCATTGTAGTTGCATCATGTTATTTTAATATGGCTCAGCTTATTGCATTCAAGTTTAACCGAATAATAATGAACTTGAAAAACTGTTGGCTGAGTCATGGTACCACCAGATCGAGCTGACCAGTGCAACCACATTTGCTTTTTATAGGAAGGTCCTAACTAGGTCTATTGTCATGCCTCTCACCGGTGCCTCCAATGAGGGAAGGTTATGGTCGCGCGCTACCCTGATCAGGTAGGCGGACATGAACCTTGTGTGCCTGTTGTTGTTGTATGGATCCTTGTCCCTGTTTGGGATCATTTATGTTTTGCCACGACGATGGCCGTTGGTGTCTTTTGTAGACACAGGGCCACCCAGGACCTAGCCCAGAGGGGAGTTAGTCAGAGTGGCCGGGAGAGTGTCATGGGCAATAGATCGGTTTTGTCGGAACGCCATTGGTCCACCCGAATGGGAGCATGAGGCCATGGGTTCCGTTGTGTGGGTATAGTGTACTAACCTCTGCAGATTGTTTGTTCAAATCTATCGATAGCCGCGCGCGTGGATATGGGCCCAGTTTGTAGTCGGTCACACCATGTGTAAACAATAATAATAATGTGCTTAACAACAACCCTGGTTCGATGACGTGAAAGAGGTTGGTTGTGATCATGAGAGGATCACCGTGGAATCGAGGATACTGAGTTGTCTGATATTTGTGGAGTTATGCGAGAATCACGGGTAAAGGTCAAGCTCCTTGTGGTCATGTAATGATTACTACGGTATTGTTTATACCAAGCTTGATTGGATCCTGAGATGATTGTGTGTCAGTGATGGTAAGCTGATGTATGTGATGGTTATGAGGTAACCCAAGCAGAGTAAGTTGCTGCATGATGGTCATGTTGCATGTAGAATCGCCATGTTTATGTGCTTGTCATGCTCATAGTGTTCTAGTGGTATCATGTTCATCTTGTTCATGCTATGATAGATCTGATAGTATCATGTTAATCCTTGTTAACCTGTAATTGCCTTGTTGTTGTTTGTCTTGATTTCTCTTGGTTGCTGTGAGCTAGCAACTACATTCAATGTACTGACCTAGCGTGTCATGTGAGTTTGCAGGTCATGCCGTATTTGATTGCTTGTTTGCCATGGATTCCTTGTTTGCGAGCTAGGATAAGTGTTCCAGCCAGAGTCCCTGCGAAGTGGACTTCATCACCATTGTCGTTGTTCCGCTGCTAGTAGTTATTCCGCTGCTAGAAGTTATTCCGATGCTTCATGTTGTTCGGCTGCTTGCATAGAGCAACCATGGCAGGCGTAGTGTTGCCATGCCGATGTAATATCTTGTACACATATAGATTGTAATAAAGAGTTGATTCGTTCTATGCTAAGCAGTGTCATATTCCAGAAGACTTCTCCTCGATCTCTGGGCTGGAATACAGGGTGTTACGGTTTCCCTGAGCCGGGGTGCCACAGGCTTGGTATCAAAGCAGGTATGGCTATAGGACGCCCTAGCCTGCCCAGGTGGCGTCCTAGACCAGGCTCGGTATCAGAGCTGGTCCGAACTATTTTTAATCTCGAAATTTCGATGAACAGCATGCGTTCCGTTGCCTCCCGATGAAGATGATGCATTCCGTTGCCTCCCCATGAACACGACGACGACGCAGTTTCTCCGTTCCGACCCAGCATGTACATGAGCCTTGGTCGTACGTATGCACAAGTAGGCGTTCGAGACCCCGCCCGTATGTACGTACGTGGACGTATTTACTTTCTTGCACACTGGCCGCTATACGTACGTGTACATGCTACGTGCGCGCCTCTACTATGACACATGCGCGCCTCTACATCGACCAGTATGTACGTACATGTTCGTGAACAGAATGACAATGCTACGTACTCTTCGACCAGGTGGGTCCCGACTGTCAGGCACTTCCTTGTGTGCGAAGATGTAGCTGGTGGGTCCCAGCAGTCATGGGGCGAATCGTTTTTTTTTTCATAATATGGACGCACTTCCTTGCGTGCGAAGATGCAGCTGGTAGATCCCAGAAGTCAGGGGGGAAACATTTTTTCATGAAATACGGTGGCCCGTCCGGTGGGTCCCTACTATCAGGTGGAGGAATCATTATTTTCCGCGTAATAAGGAGGCACTTCCTTGCTGCGGCCGTGGACCCAACTGTCAGCCTCTCCATGTATAGTACTCTTCCGATGGAAGTCGGTCGTTGACCACATTGACCATGCCGCGTCGAGAGCACCAAGGCGGTGGACGATGGCGAGGCCTAGGAAGGGGACGATGCGAAGTCGGGGAAGACGTGGTAGTGGATGCCCACGCGGAGAGGAGTATGAGGGTTCACTGGTTTGGCTGTGGTGTGAGGTTGTCGTTGCCACAGAATAACAGGGGGTGTGGGTGAGTGGAGGGATGGTCTGGCCAGCGGTGGGAGTAGTAGGGGCAGTGAGGCCTCTGCGGCAGCACATCCGGCCACGGGAGGCAAGAGCATGTGGCATGACCGGCACTGCTTTGGGCGGATGGAGCAAGAAGACCAAAGGTTGAAGAAGCACTATTGTCGTTGGATGGTCATCGTACGGTCACTGGAGCTAGAATCGTTCATATTGACTAAGTTGACAAAGCCCTCCGTCCCCGTAAACTTAGTAGGCCCACAAGTCAGCCTCCCACTATGTTGGGTCCCAGCTAGCAGGGGTATTCATTTTTTTGTGCGTAATAAGGAGGCACTTCCTTGCATGTGAAGATATAGCTGGTGGGTCCGAGCTGGTAGCAGCGGGAACACTTTTTCGTGAAATACAGAGGCCCTTTGTCCCAGATGTCAGGTCGAGGAATCATTATTTTGCGCGTAATAAGGAGGCATTTCCTTGCGTGTGGTTGTGGACCCGATTGTCAGCCTCTCCACGTACAGTCCACTTCAGATACATGTCAGTCGTTGACCATGTTGACCACACCGCGCCGAGAGCACCAGGGCGGTGGACGACGGTGAGGCCTAGGGAGGGAATGACACGGAGCCAGGGAAGACTCAGCAGTTGTTTCCCATGTGGAGGGGAGTACGAATGTACGAGGGTTTATTGTTCGACTGCCGTCGCCGGAGAATAACAACAGGAGTGGGTGAGTAGAGGAATGGCTAGGCTAGCGATGGGAGTATGGTGGGGCGATGAGGCCTACACGGCAGCACAGCCGGCTGCGGGAGGAGGCAGCAGGCAGTCCCGCTGGCGCTTGTTTGAGCGGCTGGAGCAGGAAGAGCGGAGATTGAAGTAGCACGATGGTTGTTGGATGGACATCCAACAGTCACTGCTTGTGCGTCAACGTTTTTTTGGAAAGCCTCAAATCTGAGGAAATCAGCATAGAGCCCATCTGCCATTATTTCTAATAATTTACGGCCCATTTGCTAATTCTTAAGGGTTTTTTTGGAGCCGATATTCTTTTTATTAGCATTACAGCCCATATTTTGGCCACGGTTAAAAAATTATACGAAATTTTGCATATTTTGGTGCGGTCCGAACTGTTTTTAATCCCGAAATTTTGAGTCACATTCAAACTGATTTTAAAAATAAATGTATATCAATATAAAAGCCAACAAATTGTCCACGCATAAAAATCAATGCAATTTAAAATCTCGAAATGAAGAAAAAGAAATTTGAAACTAATTGTCGGTTTGATGTGTTTTAAAAATGTACAGCCCATTTCTCATTACTGATAAGCCATTTTCTCGGCCAGCCGAATGAAGCTCTCCTCGTCTTAAAAGATTTGCAGCCCAACAGGCCTGACAAAGTGACTTACTTGACAAATCACAAAGAAAACTGGGCTAGCCATTTTTAGAAAGAAAGAAAAACTACTGGGTTGGTCTGTGGTAAACATAAAAGAAAAGGTTGTCTAGACAGGCCAGAATGCCCCGCACAGCCAAGTTGACACCCTGCTTCCGTCTCAAAAACAAATTAGATAAATGCCACTCCAATTATGGCAATTGATAAAAATGGCACTGCAATTTCTAAACTTTGAAAAATGCCACTGCAATGTTTGCAAACTTTGAAAAATGCCATTGCAATTTGCAAACTTTGAGAAACGCCACTCCAGACTTTAAAAAATGCCATTGGAAATGGCATGAAATGGCATTTTTCAAAGTTTGAAACCTGCAGTAGCATTTCTTGGAATCACCAGATTTGGACTGGCATTTATCAAATTAACCCAAAACAAAAATAACTGGGCGAGTTGCTCGGTCCCTGGTGTCAGCCGCGCGTTGTGCAATTCTCTCATTTATTGACTACATTGACAATGGCATGTGACCCAGATGTCAGTAATCCATTAGGAGGAGCCATTGTTTTATTGGCTCGAAATAAGGAGGCACTTGCTTGCGTACTGCCATGACCTTGGTGGGTCCCTGCTGTCATCCTCTCCACGTACAATCATCTCCTAATTGTGTAAGCGTCAACCTAGTAGGCCCACAAGTCAGCTTCTAAACCCGTGGCGGACAAATACAACCCATTTAAAAAAATAACAGCCCATTCCATACGTTCAAACGGAAAGTTCAACATCCAGAGCAAAGTAACAGGTCTGATCCAGATATAGAGTACTGAACTTCCACGTTGACAACCATCATAGCCAAGTTAACTATCTACTCCCACTAATACTCTAGTAACATACAAGTACTAACTTACTCTTAGCTAACTAGACGATGTCGGCCGCCATCTGCGGTACACGCTAAAAGCCGGCACTGGCGTCCTCCGTCTCGCCTCGCACTTGCCAGAGGTGCGACAGGGCGCGTTGCTCACGCGCGTTGGCTCTTTCCGTGCTGTCGTGGTCCACCAAAGCTTCGGCTTCTAAGCGGGAAACCCACTTGACGAGCTGGTAGTAAAGTTTGGCGTCGTGAACGCGTGCGTGCCGGATAGCCTCCAGGGCCATTTGCCGGGCACCAGCCTCCACGTAGTTGGACCAGTTACAGGCGCTCTGCTCGTGACTCAGAGCGTCAGTGCGCTTCTGCTCCATGTCCCGCTGACGGCTCAAATCGGTGATACGCTGCTCCTCCGCCAGGCAGTCGCACTCCAACAACTCCTCATACTTCGCATTGCCATCTAAAGACCGATAGAATGCCTCCTCCCTCTATCTGCCTTCCGGTGAAAACCCGAACACTAGTTCCGGCGGTGACCGCCACTGCGTCGCCTATCGCGGATGGGCAGGGGCATGGTGGACGTGAAGAGAACGAGGATAAGTGGCGAGCAACATCGGGCCGGTGGGGGCTTATGAGGATAGGGAGAGTTGGGTGATGGTGCCACCGGAGAAGGCCGGGAAACAATAATTATATGCGGAAAGGGACGAGGATCCCCTGCCATGGCCTATCCTACCTTTGAGTCACTGATACATGGGTCCCACAGAGCATGGGGCCCACCTGTCAGTGACTCAATGGCAGGGTATGGCAGGGATTACAAAGTTAGAGGATCCACGTCCGGCGGAAGGTAGGCGAACCAGCGTGTCGCGGGAAACGCGACGATCATCGCGGTCAACGGAATTCAATGCATAAGCAGGTTGGTGAGACTTTTGAATTAAGCCCTGAAAACCGGAAAGGAGGTAGTACGTGTGTGATCCGCTAGTTATTCGTGTAGGATCGAGTAGGTCATTTTTTGAATTGAGCCCCGCAAACCGGAAAGGAGGTAGTACGTGCGTGATCCGCTATTTATCCGTGTAGGATCGAGTAGGTCGGATAGTGTACGTGTAGGATCGAGTAGGTCGGATGGTGTATGTGTACGATCGCTTAGCTGATGAACGTTCGCTGGGAGATAAGGCATTTGCGAACATTTTTGCTAGCAGTTTCTTCAGATTCGCATGGCATTTTCTTCAGAGCAGCTTGTCAGTTTCTTCAGAGGTAGGCATTTTCATTCAAAAAACTACCACTAGAGATCTTGCATCGCAACTAAAACTGCTAGGAGCGCATTAGTAGGCTAGCTAGTGATCGATCAGTAACTTTTAAACACTGAGCAAACTGAAATAAGGAACTGTTAGTAACTTGTAAACACTGAGAACACGGAAATAAGGATCATGTTGTGCACAACAGTAAGAGCTGATCCGTACGAAATGTTCACACGAGACTACCAGGCCTGCCATTGTAATATGTTCACATTAGTAGCCCAAATTCAAAACCAACTAGTACGATTCCCATACATAAGATCAACATGTTAATGCATCTCAATGATTCACAGATCATATACAAATATGTAGCTCCAAAAGCAAAGATCTAGAAGAAACATCTGTTCTTCCTACTAACATGGATGCTTCTCTTGGCCAACATTTAGAGTGAAATACAAATTTGTTTGTGAAGTCTACAATTCCTCTTGCAAACGTAAGTGGTTTCACCAACAACTGGAACCATGAGAATAAACCACACATGATGGAGGAACATCCACTGCAATATGATTTGGTCTTCTCTCGATCACACGGCAAGACTATTTTTGGAATACAAACTTTAACTTAGGCAAAATGATGCCCATTGTATAATCAGACCAAAGCAATGAAACACCTAGTGTTGGCCAATAAATAGTACAGTACTACTTTTCTGCAGTCCATGAAGTGACTATCCAATCTTTCTGTGTCTATTTTCAAATGGCACTATATGCAGTGACTATACTATTCTCTTATGCAGTTCAACCAAAATTGCGGTCACTTTGTTTGTTTGCCAAATAGAAATGGCCAGACATCTCTGTCTGCACAAATATCAAGCAGCTAGTAAACATATACCCCACCTTGTATTTTCGGCTTAAACACGTCTCTTCCGCTTAGCATCTGTCATGTTTTGCATTGGACAATTTGATACAGTCATGTTTTGCCCTGGACAATTCCGTACTGAATTGATTTGCTGGTTCAGAGCAGAAATATAGCGCCTATTCTTCATCAGACCAAGGATATCTATGTTCATAGTGATGGAAGAGGTGAAATCGAAACAAACGAAATTGAGCATCCAATCATTGAATCCTGTCCTGCACCTCCAATGTAGGTCCACCCTGCCAATAAATTCACATGCAAACCACTAGTATTACTATCTAATGACAGTACAAAAAGAGTAGCAAGATAGTAGCAAACCATGTACCTACATAATGAACAGCTCATAGTGCCACCAATTGGATATAAAGGTTTGGAAGAAATCATGCTCCTAATGTTGTACCATTTGGACTTTTTGTGCAGTTCCACTAAAATCGAGCATCCCTGTTTGCATAGATATTGAAAGTGTGACTACTATAAAAGTGGCAGTAGTTGAAGCATAGACTCACAAATATAAGCATTCCAATTTCTTAATGGGAAAAGGTAGCAAGACTGTTTCTAACCACCTGTTTGAAGGAATAAATAAGGTAACAGCGGCTAATGTCAGGAAGGCATACATAGTTTTTTCTGAAAAATCAAGCCATTCCTGACATTTCCTCTTCTTTTAAGCATATTTTGTGCAGTTCAACTAAAACAAAATGCCATCACCGCCTTGACAATTAAGTGACATTGTACAAAAGGAAATGACTTAACATTACATCATGATGTCAGGTATGTAGTCGACAGGCATTAGAGACAAACATACAGACCTCCTCAGATAACATAATGAACATTAATTTTAACAAAGGTGTGACTAGCTTTACCGGGATAATTTGAGTGAACTCCACACCCTATCTTCCTTAATATAAGACATTTTTGTAGTTCAATTTAAAGTACCCAAACGTCTAGTATTTAGAAAAACAAGTAGTAGCTTTCTTGAGCACATATCTGGGAAAGCTTGCCACACTTTATATATGTCCATACGCTAATGCAACACCATTCGAATAGTCCAAATATACACTAGTCCAGTGGCTAGTGCAATAGTAGAGTAGTTATTTTATTATAGGGTACAGTACAATGGTTTTACTGAACAGATTTCCATAAGCTCTAGCGCTGGAAGATTTTTATAAGAATTAACAATACAAAATGTAAAGGTAACAAGTTTCAGCATTGGTATACTAGCTGTGCAAGAACATTAAACCAAATACAAAAGTCTGAAGGTAACTAGCATTATTAACTAATAATAGTATAAAAATTGCAAACCATGTACCTTCAAGGTAAATATCATTTCGAACTCAAGGGGACCTAAAAATTGCTATCCCAATCTTGATAATCGGTCAAACATAAAAACTTGATCGAATGAATCAAGAGAACAGCCGGAGGAGGAGGTGCCCACTCTTGACCTTTCCTCTTTACACTGTACAAAAAATTGACTTATCTCATGAAAGTGGGGTATGTAATCTATAAGCATTAACAGTGCAAAAATCTGAAGGTAGTAATAAGATCCATCGTTGGTATACTGGTTGTGCAACAGCATTAGAATGCCTTAGCTGAAAACTTTTTAATACATCCACAATCAACACCTAACCCTGAAATAATCCAGTGACATTAAATGGCATTGCTTAAATTTATCGATGGCATCAAAATGAGTGCGGCATTAGTTAAATGTGGCATCACTTTAGCAATAGCATTGCTTGACTTGACTGTTGGTGTTATACTAATAGCAAAAAAGTGGCAATAAGAGCATGGGAGGACAATTCGTACAGTGGGCGCACCAGTACGATGTACCTCCACGGACGCATAGAGTTGTGAGGGAGGTATGGTTGCCCAAAGCAACAAATATCCAGGAAGCATATGTGATTACGTCCCATTTTTGTTCTCTTTATCCACCTTTTTCCTATGTGAGGACAACAAACCGATCGACCTTGTCATTCTCTATTGCATTGTCATGCCTTTCTACCCTTCTTCAACCAAGAGACACGAGACTCGTTCCTTAGCTACTGATTTTTCCCCTTTTCAACCTAGATGTGGGTTCGATGCCTACTTTGTTGGACAGTACAATATCCCTTCCTTTCCTTATTCAACCCAGACATGGATTAGTCTGCATGAAGTAGGGTTTCCTTTAATAGTGCAAATTAAGGTTTTCGTCTGCATGACAAGCAGAGCAGAGGATAGCAAATTGGGAAGATGGTGGAGTGGACAAAGATCCACATGCAGCAACATGGCAGATGGGGCAATAGAACAAGGGTATGGTTCGAAAAGAGGCAGCATACCTGAGGGTCGGCGGGAAGTGGCTTCGCTCGTGGTCGTCGTCCTCCGCACATACTACGGCAGCGAGCTTGGGGACGGATGCCATCCCGCGCGGGCACTAGGTCTTAGAGGACGGCCTTGTCATTAGTGCGTGACCTCGCTCGCCAATGATGAGTGCGTCAACGCTGCACATCCTTTTCTTCCCCGGCAGATCTGTGACCACCGGTGAGGAGGGAGAGAGAGGTCGTCTTTTTAGATCTGGAGAGAGGGTGATAGTGTGAGAAGCAAGTGGGCAGCCCTTAGCAAGAAAGCGCTGAAGCTCCAGCCTATATATCTTTTTGTAGTACTAGTACTAGAGGTGGAGTAGTGGTAGAGTAGATTATATTTTCTCTGCATATAGTACCAGTTAGTCGTGCTTCAAAATTGAACGGCACGTCATTAAAAAAATAAAGTCGAGAAATAATGCAGCACTTCGGGCCAACGCGGCCAAATTGCATTTTGCACGAGAAATGGCAAATCATGTTTCGTTGACATGTGGTCCCGTTCCAACATGTCAGTGAGACAACGATGAGTCCTTTTATACAATTCCCGAATGGACGTCTATGTAGGTCGGGGTGCCTCTTCGTGTACCGTGGCAACCGTCCACCGCCTCTTCGCCTTCCCTCTCGATTTGGAACTGCTGTCGCACGCTCTTCCTCCCTCCTCCATTTGCCTTCACCCTTCCTTCTGCCATTGTTGGATCGTCTTCTCCATGGAGGGAACAAGCCAGAAACGACTCTGTTATTCTTGCCCCGGTCTGAAAGATGACGTGGTGGAGGAACTCATTGATCGGTGTGACGTCATCACCTTGGCTAGCATGGCAGGTTCATTCAAGACCATTCTCAAATCAACTAATAACATCATTACAAGGAACCCAAGGGTCCAGGAGCGGTTTGATCTCCCTTATCTTCTTCACTATAAGCATGTTCGCATGGGTGCGGACGACGGAGGCCTCGCCTTATGCAAGTTGATGCCGCTTGATAAAAATACGTGTGATGTCAAGATGCCATTGCTTAAGGGTAAGACCTAGGCTGGCGCAAATGGAGATTGGGTTGTTTATATTGGGTACAATTGCGAGTGGGAACTTGTGAATGTGTACACTCATCAGCGGATTCCATTTCCAAAAATCTCAGAGTGCCCTAAGGTTGAGCACACACATGATCTACGTACATTCAAATACGATCATGGTGGTTGTCGTCTATGGAAGATAGCAATTTGTCAAGTTACCAACCGCTCTTGGGATTACAAGAACTATGAAGTTGTTGCTATCTTTGACAAGCTTGTTGTCGTCATTACTGCTTCCATGGCTCGTCCATAGCCATTGCTCAAAGATCAATTTCTATACACGGATGAGTACTGTGATGCAATTGCATATGAGCGTCTTGTGTTTGCTGACACCACTTGTCGGTGTCAAACCGGCGGATCTCGGGTAGGGGGTCCCGAACTGTGCGTCTAGGCGGATGGTAACAGGAGACAAGGGACACGATGTTTTACCCAGGTTCGGGCCCTCTTGATGGAGGTAAAACCCTACGTCCTGCTTGATTAATATTGATGATGTGTGTTTCAAGAGTGGATCTACCACGAGATCAAGGAGGCTAAACCCTAGAAGCTAGCCTATGGTATGATTGTTGTTCGTCCTACGGACTAAAGCCATCCGGTTTATATAGACACCGGAGAGGGCTAGGGTTACACAGAGTCGGTTACAATGGTAGGAAATCTACATATCCGTATCGCCAAGCTTGCCTTCCACGCCAAGGAAAGTCCCATCCGGACATGGGACGAAGTCTTCAATCTTGTATCTTCATAGTCTTGGAGTCCGGCCGATGATGATAGTTCGGCTATCCGGACACCCCCTAGTCCGGAACTCCCTCAGTAGCCCCTGAACCAGGCTTCAATGACGACGAGTCCGGCGCGCATGTTGTCTTCGGCATTGCAAGGCGGGTTCTTCCTCCGAATAATTTATAGAAGATTGTGAACACCAGGATAGTGTCCGGCTCTGCAAAAATAAATTCCATGTACCACCATAGAGAGAATAATATTACACAAGTTCAATCTGCTGACGTATTTTGTGGCGTGACGTCACACCATTACCAAGCCTTTACTCGAATTGTTTTTATTGTATCACCTCAGCGCGTTTAGCGAGGCGGTTTCCTTGGCACGTCTTGTCGAAGCAGAGATCGTGTTCCCCTTATTCCGGGATTCCCATCAATACGGACGTGGGTAACCCAACCGCGCCATTGATTGTGACGCTTGGGAGATAAGCGAGTTTTACCAGGCTGGTGGGGACACATGTTTTTGTCCGCCCATATAAGGGGATAAAGATCCAACCCTTTTACCTGCGCCTTCTTCCTCCTTGGCTTATCCATCTCCGCGAACTCGAGCTCCAGCGCCCAAGTCCGCACTTCTCACCTCAACCTTCTCCAACTATGTCCGGAGCGGGAGGCAAGTGGATGGCCTCCTCCGTCACGGAGGGGCAGATCCAGAAGCTGCGCGACGCCGGATATTTGTCCAGCGACATCGCGCACCGGCTCCCCGACGAGGGAGAGCTCATCCCCACCCCCAGGCCCCATGAGAGGGTAGTATTTCTTCCCCATTTCCTCCGCGGACTGGGCTTCCCACTTCATCCCTTTGTCCGGGGGCTCATGTTCTACTACGGCCTAGATTTCCATGATCTGGCCCCGAATTTCATCCTCAACATCTCGGCGTTTATCGTCGTGTGCGAGGCCTTCCTCTGCATCCAGCCCCACTTCGGCTTGTGGCTCAAGACCTTCAGTGTCAAGCCGAAGGTTGTGAAGGGCAGCCAAGCGGAGTGCGGAGGCGCCATGGTGGGCAGGATGTCCCACGTTACGTGGCTGGAGGGCACTTTCGTGGAAACCATCAAGGGGTGGCAATCGGGGTGGTTCTACATCACCGAGCCGCGTGACCCTGATTGGGCAGCGGCCCCCGAATTCAGATCCGGCATCCCTACACGGCTCACCTCCTGGAAAGAGAGTGGCCGGATCTGGGGGGATTCGGAGGAGCTGACCGGACTCCAAGCCTGTATCCAGAAGCTGGTGGACAAGAAGCTCAAGCTTGTCAACGTAGTCCAGGTCATGCTCATCCGCCGGATTCTCCCGTGCCAACGACGGGGCTTCAACATGTGGGAGTTCGATCCGGCGCAGCACCAGACTCTGAGCGGGCTCTTCGACACTACGTACGAAGATGTCTGGAAGGTGCTGTTCAAGGGCGCCGAGGCTCCCGCATCCGCTACCGAAGATCGCGGATTCCGCTCGCAGCGTCCAGCTGACGAGGTAAGTGATTTTGCCACTTGTTTTCCATAGTTTGACTCTATGCGGGATCTAAACTCCCTTTACCTTTGACAGGACTGGCTGGCGAAGGCCGAACGGACTATCTGTCCGGCCCCATTGCCAGAGGACCCAGCGGACGCCCGCCTAACGGGGCTGCTGGCTCCGGCACCCCACGTGGTGCCGGAGAAGAAGGCCAAGAAGAAGGCCACGGGGACTCGGAAGAGTTCCCGTTTTCAGGTGCTATCGGATGATGAATCCGAGGCCGACTCCTCCCACCAAGGCGAGGAGGAGAAGAAGAAAGCCTCTCCCCCAGCGGGGGGAGGGAAGAAAAGGAAGGCCTCCCCAACAAGGGAGGCCGAGGGTCCAAGAAGGGAAAAACTCTTCCCCCGGACTGCTCCGCCAACGCCAGTGACGACGACGAGGACTGGCCTCCAAGGGCCAAGCCCCTGGCGAGATCGTAAGTATCCGGACTCCCGAATAACTTCAAGGTTTTTCTTTTTCGCCACATAATGTCTTTCTAATGCCGCATACAACCCTGCAGTCCGCCCAAGGATGATCTTCCCGCTTCGTCGAGCGGGTCCTTAGGTGCGTCGGATATGGATTCTCTTCCGACTGCCTCCACCCCCCGTGCCGCGGACGATGCCGAGGTGGGATCCCAGGAGGGGACCCACCAGGAGGAGGAGGCTCCGGAGGTGTCACAGGACAACCTCCCGGACTTTGCACCGGACTCGGCCCCGGAACCCACAGTGGCTCCGGAGTCCGGCGGGCGACCCCTTCGCAAGAAGGGCAAGACCGTGACGCCGGCTGCCTCCGTCCAACCGGAGGCGCCGGATAACTTGCTGGAGGCGCTCAACGGCGCCTCCATCGAAGAGGAACACCGCACTGTTATGAGTGCGGTGATTCAGAAGGTGCAGCTCGCCAAGAGCGGGCTGACCAAAGCCTGCCGCAGCCTTCTAACAGGCTTTGAGGTAAGAATTTCGATATGTATAAAATGGTACCGCATAGACAGTAGCCCCTGATGCTCGGTTCGGTGTTCGGAAAGAAAAGCCGGACTGAGGATCTAAAAAGATATACGCAGGAGTCATAAAAAATATGTCAATATGGGATTGCAGGCTGCGCTGCTGACCTCTGCCGCACTGACTGCGGAGGTCAATACTTTGAAGGAAAACCTCGAGCGGTCCGAGAACGAGCTCGGCCGTGCCAAGAAGCAGCTCGAGGACAAGGAAGGTGAGTAACACCTTATTAAAATTGTACCTTACAGAAAAGGATTTTGGTTGCAAAAAGAATGACAAGGATAACGTGGGTATTGCAGGGGCCACTAACGAGGTGGCGACCCTGAAAGAGGCGGTGGCCGCGGCCGAACGCAATGCGGCCGCAGAGCGCACCGAGCGAGAGAAAGCAGGAGGCGCGGGTGGCGGAGGTACAACAAGAGCTCCAGGATCTCGTGAAAAAACATGAGAGCCTGGAGCGTGACTCGAAGACTCGAGAGTCTGAGCTTGCAACGGCTCTTGAGAGTGCCAAAGCCGCTAAGGCCGAAGCCTACAAGGCCCTCCAGGAGATTGAGGCGGTGAAGAAAATAGCAGCGGGTAAGGCATTTTTCATGCAAAGTAAGCATGTGAGTGTTAATTACCTGTTGCTTACCCGAATTCGGAGCTCTCCAGGAGCGTTCGCAGATCTTCCTCGCAGCGTGTCCGATGCTGCCGCATTCTACCGGGCCGAGGAGGGGAGCTCGACGGAGAAGGTCTTCTGGTCTCAGTATGCTGAGGCCGGACATCCGGTGCCCCTTAGCGACCAGCTGAAGCAGCTGGTCGAGCTCCACAAGGCGGCCGAACAGGCCATGAAGGGCCTCATAGTTCGGCTGTGGCCTAAGGAGGCCATGCCTGGGAGCTACTTCGGCCTGGTGCGGCGGCTGGTGGATGCGTGCCCGTGGGTTGAAGTCATCAAGCACTCCGCCTGTATTGAGGGTGCCCGTCGGGCCCTTGCCCGCGCAAAGGTGCACTGGGGCAAGATGGATGCCCAGAAGCTTGTGACGGACCCGCCACCAGAGGGCAAGGAGCATCGCACGCCCGAGATGTATTATAAGAGTGTGCTGAAGGGCGCCCGCACTATTGCGGGGGAGTGCTCCAAAGATGTAATTTTTGAGTAGACTCGCATTTTGTTATCCTGTGCGCTGAAAACTTAGTTCATATGCGCTAAGCAACGCTTGTTAATTTAAAATATTACCTTCTGTGCGGCTGTTTATCAAATCTGAGAGATGGCAAGTCGTCGGCTTCAGCCCCCATGCCACGAGTGCTGGGGTGTTCGGGATAAACTTGAGCACTCTTGTTCCCATTTTTGGGTCCATCTAGGGAGGCGCTCAACACAGCGAACAAGGCAACCGGACTTATAATGCTTGAACACTCTCACTTAGCCATAGAATTCTATAATTTTAAATTTCGGCGAAGCCCCTAGTCTTCGGAAGGCCGAATTTGGGGCGCTATCCACGCCTGGGCCGGACAAGATCCGGCTCCTCGCTCTAAGCGGCATAAGTCTTTAAGGACTCGCAAAAACCTCTCGAACAGCGACCGGCTCTCGCCTCATCATGACGGTCAGTTTTAGCTTTCTCCACTGAGGCGTTAACCCCAGCTCAACTGGGGCGCAATCGCAGTGGTTCTCCCAGTGCTACCTTAGCCGATACAACGGAACGTAAGGTACCAAAACATGGGAGCCGGGCAACCCAACTATTGACCCAAGACATGATTCGGAGCCGATGCATATAATGCTATAAGTTCGGGGTGCCGCACTTGTGAAAGTGTTCGGACTTATCACACCATGATGCGGGAAACATAAGCCCCTGGTGTGTTTTAACCGTACCAAAGTGTACGGATGCGACATGTCGTAAATGAACATATGTATAAAAAGGAAATGCAATTATAAGCAAAAAGGTGCTGCATTGTTTTATTCAATAAGTGCTGCTATGAATGCAGAACAATACAAATAGTGCGATAAGCAAGGGATGGGATTGTTAAACATGTCCCCCTCCAGGGGTAGGCTGCGGATTGGTGTAGAAAAATGCTCGTAATGGAGACCACCTGTATATTCGTTGTAGCCTTTATCCTTCCCTGGCTGTTGCATCGTGAGTTCGGCAGGTCTGCTGCCGGACAGGGCCTCTGACGAACGGAGTCCTGTGGGTAAAAAATAAAAGGTAAAAAGAAAAAAGAACGACACACTTCAGAGCCCCTGGTGTGGTTGAGCCGCAGTCTGGGCTTATCGTGGTCGTGCCCCTCTCCCCGTGTCCGTGGTATCTTCAGAGCGTAATGGTGTATGCGAAGGACCTGTTTTGACGTTTTGCAGGGGCTGGGGTTGGGGCCGCACTGCTACGCGTGCTCGGAACGTGCCAGGTGGTCTTGTTGTAGGTTACTCCGGGCGCGCTTAGCTATGTCCGGCCGCTTAACGGCCGGACTCGAGAATTGCCTTAAGAGGCTGCATTGTACTTCTGCCGCGAGAGCCGCTGTATGTTCCTCCGTTCAGAGAGAACGTTCAGTGTTTCCGTTGACCGTGATGACTCCTCGAGGGCCTGGCATCTTGAGCTTGAGGTATGCGTAGTGCGGCACCGCGTTGAACTTTGCAAACGCGGTACGTCCGAGCAAGGCATGATAGCCGCTGCGGAACGGGACTATGTCGAAGATTAACTCCTCACTTCGGAAGTTATCCGGGGATCCGAAGACCACTTCCAGTGTAACTGAGCCTGTACAATTGGCTTCTACACCTGGTATGACGCCTTTAAAGGTCGTCTTGGTAGCTTTAATCCTTGAGGGGTCTATGCCCATTTTGCACATTGTATCCTGATAAAGCAGGTTCAGGCTGCTGCCGCCGTCCATCAGGCCTCTGGTGAGGTGAAATCCATCGAAGATTGGGTCTAGGACCAATACGGCGAATCCGCCGTGGCGGATGCTGGTGTGGTGGTCCCTTCGGTCAAAAGTGATCGGGCAGGAGGACCATGGATTGAACTTCGGGGCAACTGGCTCCATCGCGTATACATCCCTTAGCGCACGCTTCCGCTCCCTTTTGGGTATGTGCGTTGCGTATATCATGTTCACCGTCCGCACCTGTGGGGGGAAACCCTTCTGTCCTCTATTGTTCGGCGGTCGGGTCTCTTCCTCGTCATCGCTATGCAGCCCCTTGTCATTGTTTTCGGCAATTAACTTGCCTGCCTGCTTGAATACCCAACAGTCCCTATTGGTGTGGTTAGCTGGCTTTTCGGGGGTGCCGTGTATCTGGCACAAGCGGTCGAGTATTCGGTCCAAATTGGACGGACCCGGAGCAGTTCTTTTGAATGGCTTTTTCCGCTGACCGGGTTTAGAGCCTCTGAATCCGGCATTGACTGCCGTATCCTCACTATTGTCGCCGTTGATGCGGCGTTTGCTTTTGTTACGACGCGACCTGCCATTTCGGTCCTTGAAATCCGGACTGCCAGAATTTTTGCTGAGGTTGTTGCTGCGTGCTAGCCAGCTGTCCTCACCCGCGCAGAAGCGGGTCATGAGTGATGTAAGGGCTGCCATGGATTTCGGCTTTTCCTGTCCCAGGTGCCGGGCAAGCCACTCGTCGCGGATGTTATGCTTGAAGGCCGCGAGGGCCTCCGCATCCGGACAGTCGACGATTTGGTTTTTCTTGGTTAAGAACCGTGTCCAGAATTGTCTGGCCGATTCGTCTGGCTGCTGAATTATGTGGCTTAGGTCATCAGCGTCTGGTGGTCGCACATACGTGCCTTGGAAGTTATCGAGGAATGCGGCTTCCAGGTCTTCCCAACTCCCAATTGACTCTGCTGGCAAGCTGTTAAGCCAATGCCGGGCTGGTCCTTTAAGCTTGAGGGGGAGATATTTGATGGCGTGAAGATCGTCACCGCGGGCCATGTGGATGTGAAGAAGATAGTCTTCGATCCAAACCGCGGGGTCTGTTGTGCCATCGTAAGATTCGATATTCACGGGTTTAAACCCTTCGGGGATTTGATGATCCATTACTTCATCTGTGAAGCATAGTGGGTGTGCGGCGCCTCTGTACTGGGCGATATCACGACGGAGCTCAAAAGAGCTTTGTCTGTTTTGTTCGGCCCGGCCGGACTTACTGTGTCCGGCGCGACGGTTGTCGTCACGTACCGTGGGGCGCCCACGCGATCCATAGATCGATCTTGATTGTCTTGCCTTATCCTCCAATATATCTCGCAAGTCCGGAGCGTTCCCCTGTGGCCTTGTGCTTTTCGAGCGATGCCGGGGTACGGGTCTAGTGAAGGGCCTAGAGGCCTCTCTGTCGCGACCACGGGGTGGTCGGTCAGCCGTATTGTCTCCTGGTGATGCGGGTTCATACGCTTCCTCCTCTAATCGGGGGAGCAGCTTGCGTTTAGGGTAGCTTTTGGAGGGGCGTTCGAGCTCATGCTCTTCGGCCGCGAGGACTTCAGTCCATCTGTCGGCTAGCAGATCTTGATCAGCTCTAAGCTGTTGCTGCTTTTTCTTGAGGCTGTTCGCCGTGGCCATAAGCCTGCGTTTAAAACGCTCTTGTTCGACGGGATCCTCAGGCACGACGAATTCATCGTCGTCGAGGCTTGCCTCGTCTCCGGAGGGAGGCATATAATCCTCTACCTCTTCTTCTGCCGCTCTCTCATGAGGGCTGGCGTCTCCGTCCTCCTGCGCTGCATCTTGCTGGAGTGGGTTGTCTTCGGCACCGTCCGGTGTATTATTATCTCCGGTGCCGGAGTCTTCATTCTTGCTGTGGCGGGATTTAGAGCGGCGCCGCTGACGCCGGCGCTTGGGCTGCTTCTTGGAGGGGTCATCCTCCGCTGTTTCTTCGCCATTCCCATCCTTTGGGATATCCACCATGTATATGTCATATGATGAGGTGGCTTTCTAGTGCCCAGTAGGCGCTGGTGCTTGGTCGTCTCCGGCATCTTCGTCCATATCGTCGATGTCTTCAGAGTCATAGTCTAGCATGTCGGTTAGATCATCGACAGCGGCTACCAAGTGGGTGGTGGGTGGGCTTTGAATTTCTTCGTCGTCCGCATCCCAACCGTCCTGACCGCAGTCCGGCCAGGGCTCTCCTGATAACGAGAGATACTTTAGCGAACTCAAGATGTCGCCAAAAGGTGAGTGTTGAAAGATGTCCGCTGCGGTGAACTCCATGATCGGCGCCCAATCGGATTCGATCGGAGGGGGCGCGGGAGGTTCGGAGTCCGGCAAGGAGTCCGGCACCTTGGAGTCACGAGCTTCATGAGGGACAAGGTCATTGTTCGGCTCTATCACCGTAGAGGTTGCAGCCCCCGAGGTAGTGTCTAGCCATCCGTCCTCGATCTGCGCAGCCGGCTCCGAATTGAAGATCGGAGCGGGTTCGAGTGCGGCCTCCAGGGTACTGTCCGGCTGCAGAGCTAAATCATGCTCGCCATGACAGTGCGGCACGCTCGGCTGTGGCTCGAATCCATCGAGGATCAAGTCCCCGCGGATGTCAGCCGTGAAGTTCAAACTTCCAAATCTGACCTGACGGCCAGGGGCGTAGCTTTCGATCTACTCCAGTTGGCCAAGCGAATTGGCCCGCAGTGCGAAGCCGCCGAATACGAAGATCTGTCCGGGGAGAAAGGTCTCACCCTGGACTGCGTCGTTGATGATGGTCGAAGAAGCCATCGAGCCTATCGGTGACAACACAGAGGAACTCTCAATGAAAGCACCAATGTCGGTGTCAAAACCGGCGGATCTCGGGTAGGGGGTCCCGAACTGTGCGTCTAGGCGGATGGTAACAGGAGACAAGGGACACGATGTTTTACCCAGGTTTGGGCCCTCTTGATGGAGGTAAAACCCTATGTCCTGCTTGATTAATATTGATGATGTGTGTTACAAGAGTGGATCTACCACGAGATCAAGGAGGCTAAACCCTAGAAGCTAGCCTATGGTATGATTGTTGTTCGTCCTACGGACTAAAGCCATCCGGTTTTCATAGACACCGGAGAGGGCTAGGGTTACACAGAGTCGGTTATAATGGTAGGAAATCTACATATCCGTATCGCCAAGCTTGCCTTCCACGCCAAGGAAAGTCCCATCCGGACACGGGACGAAGTCTTCAATCTTGTATCTTCATAGTCTTGGAGTCCGGCCGATGATGATAGTTCGGCTATCCGGACACCCCCTAGTCCGGGACTCCCTCACCACTCGTGGCACTGTTTTTGCATGGCATCCTCGTGGTTTTGGTACGTTTGTCTTCCACTGTAATTATAATTGTTTTATCCACATGCATGCGGGTTAGCAAGTTTCCCTTTACTAATTAACCTTCTTGTGTTTCCAAGGTCCTGTGAACATTCCACCACCTATACTTGAAAAAAAATTATAACCAAGGGGAAGATGACGATGGTGATGATCACGGGCATGAGGACGAGTAGAACTTATATACTCAGTGGCGCCTGGCAACTAATTCCAATGGATCACCTCTTCTTGTCTGTATACAGTGCACTAAGATTGTTACTACTGAGGGAGCACGTGTTGTCTCCCATGGCCGCCCTCTCCAGACCTATTCCAACACCCGTTGCAGCGTATTCGGGATGGATACTAGTGTGCTAGCGCCAAAACCTTCTCCCTAGTTTAGTATTGATAGTCTTGGAGAAAACTCGCTCTTCCTTGGACCATACTATCCAATGATGGTGAAAGGCGATTCAGCTGTTGTTGACCCAATGTTACTACCATTTATGAGAAGCAACTGTATCTATACGTCAGACATTGCGGTGGTTCCCTACCCTGGTCCTGATATATGCCGCTTCAGCCTGGATTATCAGTCCTATGTTGCTCTCATTATTGACAATAGTTGGCCCTTCCCAGAGCACCTATGGTTCAAAGCAAGCATTTCCAATGCCTAGGATTGATTGAGATGAAGTTCATTTCATTGCTTGTTATTTGTTGTGTGATGAACACTTCAGTATTTGTAGAATGTTTTGTTGTAAATAATCTATAATCCAACATGTATCCTCGTTGTCGTTGTGTGTTGACGACTTGTTGTATGTAATGAATGGTACATTTGCAAATGCATGTCATAAACTCAATTAATGAATGGTTTTCGAGTCACTTCTTGGAGTGTGAGTACCATACTAGTATAGCCAGCATCCAGTTAGTATATGAAGTTGCCACATCACATAGAACCAACCTAATATTGGAGTATGCTAGCCCTCCACCGGCGTGCTGCTTCAAATGGCAGACGAAGTGAGAGGTCGCGTCACCTTGTGTCTAGATCTAAGATGCCACGTGTACCGGATGAATGACTCCAAGTTCAACCACCGTGATGCTTGGTGTGAGCCGAGGAACACTGTTGGAGAGACCCCCCTCATAATTTTCCTACATTGGTCGTTTGATTCATAGGATAGAATGCTATAGGATTTTTTTTCCTATGTAATCATGTTTTAATTGGCAATCTAGCATCCACTCCAACTTTTGTTTTACTTCATTGGTTCCTACGAAGAGAGTACTTGCTCTAAATGATGTGCCGCTGCAAGAGCCGCCTATATTAATTAACCATGCTCTAAAAAGATGGACTAGCTTTGGTTATAGTAGTACTATACTAGGTTAGTAGGTGACCTTGCGCTTGGCTCTTCTCCTCTTCCGGAAGTCAAACAATAATGATGGTACTACAGTAGTACTTTTGGCAATCTGACACCAAATGAACTAGTGCATGTCCACCGCTTGTAAGCAAAAGTTTCTCCTTGTGCTGCGAGCCACCACGCACGCGTTGGTGAGGGAGAAGGCGTAGTAAGCGAGCTTCTCGTCGAGTTGGCAGGACACATCAAAGTTATTTAGTACTCTCTTCAAAAAGGGCCGACCATGTCCATGGCTACCATCTCGTGCTCCGTCATTGAGTACGTGCACTATTCATGTGCCATCGAGGAGAAAAAATATTGTGTAGTACTAGGTGCCATCGAAGTGCATGACTCACTTACGCACTGCATATCTCTGTTTTCTTGCATGACACGTCCACCTTGATGCTAGATGTCACGCGCATTGGCAAAAGGATGAACAAAGCTCATGTCTTAAACGAAAGAGTGGAAGAACATAGATTTCCGACGACCGAGAAGGAGCAACAAACCTCGCGGTGGAGCATCTGCACTCATAATATTTTAGATTATTCAGCGATATAAAATCAACCAAATCTCTCCACGTTCCTATACCATTCTATAGTATGAGAATAACTTTGAACGTAAGCCATTGATTCACACTATCCAATGGTCATAGTTGGAAAATTCAAATAAAACCAAGCATTGGATCAACTCGTTTACCACTCAGACTGTTGCCGCCTTCCCACCTAGCCCACCTATATATCCACTCACATGTGATGACCATAAGAGCTATCCACTCAGATTGTATCTTAAAACATAAAGGTCGATAACTAATGCGGCACCTCGGGCCAACGCGGCCAGATCGCATTTGGCACGAGAAATTAAACACCATGTTTCATTGACATGTGGTCCCGTTCCAACATGTCAGTGAGACGATGGCGAGTCCTTTTGTACAATTTCCTAATGGACGTCTATGTAGGCTAGGGCGCCTCTTCGTGTACCGTCGCAACCGTCCACATCCTCTTTGCCTTTACCTCTCAATTTGGAACTGCTGTCGCACGCTCTTCCTCCCTCCTCCATTTGCCTTCACCCTTCCTTCTGCCATTGTTTGATCATCTTCTCCATGGAGGGATCAGGACGGAAACGACCCCGTTATTCTTGCCCCGATCTGAAAGATGACATGGTGGAGGAACTCATTGATCGGTGCAACGTCATCACCTCGGCTAGCATGGCAGGTGAGGGAGTCCTAGATTAGGGGGTCCTCGGACAGCCGGACTATATGCTTATGCCAGACTGTTGGACTATGAAGATACGAGATTGAAGATTTCGTCCCGTGTCCGGGTGGGACTCTCCTTTTGCGTGGAAGGCAAGCTTGGCAATTCGGATATGTAGATTCCCTTCTCTGTAACTGGATCTGTGTAACCCTAGCCCCCTTCGGTGTCTATATAAACCGGAGGGTTTAGTCCATAGGACAAGAATAATCATAATCATAGGCTAGCTTCTTGGGTTTAGCCTCTACGATCTCGTGGTAGATCAACTCTTGTAATACTCATATCATCAAGATCAATCAAACGGGAAGTAGGGTATTACCTCCATAGAGAGGGCCTAAACCTGGGTAAACATCGTGTCCCCCGCCTCACGTTACCATCAGCCTTAGACGCACAGTTCGGGACCCCCTACACCTTGAATCATCTACAACGATACGGTCCAGGGTGAGGTTTTCCTCCCGGGACAGATCTTCGTATTCGGCGGCTTCGCACTGCGGGCCATCTCGCTTGGCCATCTGGAGCAGATCTACGCCCCTGGCCATCAGGTCAGGTTTGGAAGCCTGAATTACACTGCCGACATCCGCGGAGACTTGATCTTCGACGGATTCGAGCACATGACAGGTACACCCTATAGTCGCGACGAGCATGACCTAGATCTGCCATTGGACGGTGTTCAGGAGATCACGCCTTCAGTGGCCCTGGCTTTAAATCTAGTGTAGATCGTGCCATCCGAGGACGGGAGGATGGACCATGCCACGGAAGCTGCACACTCAATGGCGATAGAGCCGAACACAGATTTCACTTCCAATGAGGTATGTGTCATCGGACCCTCGGACTCGCCTCCGTCCATAGGCTCCGAACCGCGTGCATCTGTGCCCATCGGATCTAACTGGGCACCGATCATGGAGTTTAGCTTCGCGGATATCTTTTAGCACTCACCCTTGGGTGACGTGCTAAACTCATTAAAATCTCTCTCCTTGTCAGGAAACTCATGGACGAACTATGTCCGGCTTGATTGGGAATCAGACGACAAAGGAATTCATTCCCCACCCACCGCCCACTTAATAGCCACTGTCAATGACTTAACCGACATGCTTGATTTTGACTCCGAGGACATCAACGGTATGGACGACGATGCCGGAGAAGAACGGGAACCACCGCCCCCAGGGCGCTGGACAGCCACCTCATCATATGACATATATATGGTGGACACACCCAAAGAAAGCAATGGCGAGGATCAAAAGGATGATAATCCTCTTGAAAAGCAAAGAAAGCGCCGACGTCAGCGGCGCCGCTCTAAACCCCGCCATAGCAAAAGCAGCGATACAGGCACAAGAAATAATAATACCCCGGACAACGCTGAAGATAACGACGACCCCATAGACCTAGTGATGGAGCAGGGGTACGGCGAGCACAGTCCGAGGCCACTGTCCGGTCACAGCGATGCCGAAGACAAAACTTATAAACCTATCTCCGGAGAGGAGAAAAGTCCGGACGACGATGCACGCATCATCCCGGAAAAGCACTTAGTACAAGAGCACCTCCACAAAAGGCTTATTGCCACCGCGAGGAGCTTGAAGAAGCAGAAGCAACAGCTTAAAGCCGCCCAGGATACGCTCAACCACAGATGGAACGAAGTGCTCGACATTGATGAAAGATACAATGGTGATCGCCAGACAAAGAGCTACCCAAACGTAAGTTGTTTCCCGAATTCGACGACGAGGCAATCACGCCCATTCTGCCGAAAAACAATACGGCCTATCTACCGGACCGACCACCCTGTGGCCGAGACAAAGCGGCTAATGATGCCGCACACAAGTCAGCACACGATCTACGTGAGCACCTGGACAAAAGAGCTGGTATGATCAGGTCCATCTATGGATCTAGGAAACGTGTTCCTACATAGGATCACGGCCACCAAACCAACTATACTGATTGACGGCCAACTCGGAATCAACACCGAACACACTACAGCCATCGGACCCATGCCACGACACAGCCAAGTACAGGGGTGCCGCGCACCCCCTGTGCTTCACCGATGAGGTGCTGGATCACGAATTTCCAGAGGGGTTTAAACCCGTAAACATCGAGGCATACGACGGAATGACAAACCATGCAATCTGGATTGAGGACTTTATTCTTCACATTCATATGGCTCGCGGAGACGATCTCCACGCCATCAAATACCTGCCCCTCAAGTTGAAAGGACCAGCTCGGCACTGGTTGAAAAGCGTCCCCGAAAATTCAATTGGAAGTTGGGAGGAACTCGAGGACGCTTTCAGGGCTAATTTTCAAGGGACCTATGTCCGACCTCCGGATGCAGACGATTTAAGTCACATAATCCAACAACCCGGAGAGCCACCCCGTAAGCTTTGGAACAGACTTCTCACCAAGAAGAACCAAATCGTCAACTGTCGGGGTGCTGAAGCCCTATCAGCTTTCAAACACAGTGTCCGGGACGAATGGCTTGCCAGACACCTCAGCCAGGAAAAGCCGATGACAATTGCAGCCCTAACAACTCTTATGACCCGCTTTTGCATGGACGAGGACAGTTGGTTGGCCCGCAGCGGCACTAGTGACCCAGGCACATCCGAAATGAGGGATGGCAATGGAAAGTTGCGGCGCTATAAAAACAAACGTCAAAATAATGAAGACAGCCCACACAATACAGCGGTAAACGCCGGATTCAGGCGCTCTAGACCCGGTCAACGGAAAAAGCCATTCAAAGGCAGCAGAGATGGTCCGTCCAGCCTCAATAAAATTCTAGACAAATCCTGTCACATTCATGGCACCCCCGAGAAACCTGCGAATCACACCAATAGAGAATGCTGGATTTTCAAGCAAGCCGGCAAGATAAACGCCGAACACAAAGGGAGGGAGCCGCCAAGTGAAGATGAGGACGAGCCTTGCCAGCCAAACACTGGGGGTACAGAAAAAATTCCCACCAGAGGTCAAAATAGTGAACATGATTTATGCCACTCACATACCAAAGAGGAAGCGTAAACACGCACTCCGAGACGTATATGCTGTAGAGCCCGTCACCCCCAAATTCAACCCTTGGTCGGCCTGCCCGATCACTTTCGATCGCAGCGATCATCCGACTAGTATCCGGCATGGAGGTTTGGCTGCCTTGGTGCTCTACCCAATAATCGACGGATACCATCTCACCCGAGTCCTCATGGTGGCGGCAGTAGTCTTAATTTGATATATCAGGACACTGTCCGCAAGATGGGGATAGACCCATCAAGAATCAACCAAAACAGTACTACCTTTAAAGGAGTAATACCAAGCGTAGAGGCCCGCTGCATGGGCTCTTTAACATTAGAGGTTGTATTCGGTTCTCCCGACAACTTTCACAGCGAAGAACTAATCTTCGACATCGCTCTGTTCCGAAGCGGCTATCATGCACTACTCGAAAGAACGGCCTTCGCTCGTTTCAATGCAGTACCGCGTTACACTTATCTCAAACTTAAGATGCCCGGTCCACGCGGTGTCATCACTATCAGCAGAAACACAGAGTGCTCTCTTCGCGCGGAAAACTACGTGGCGGCTCTAGCAGCCGAACCACTGAACGGCCTCTCCAACCCAAGTAACTGATCGGTCTTCGAGACCGCAGACACGGCTAGATGTGTTCGGCGCACCACTAGTTGTAACAGCCCAGATAAACCTGAGCTTGATTAACAGCTATGCCCCCATATGAGGTGTTGGGGGCTGCACGCATGTAAAAGGTCCATAGTTCGGCCGGACCCTATTTACACTCAAGAAATTTAATTTCACAGTTCATTAAGATTAACCGACCTTACGCACGGTCACACCAGAGTATTTCACTTGGGTTTTTCTTTTTTTAACAGGTGACCATCGTGCTACACCCTTCAAAGATACGGCACAACAGAGACAAAGGCGCAGACGTGCAGCAGGGCCCCGTCCAAAGGTTTCTTTTTAGATTAAGACCATGTGTAAACCTTTTTTATTGTCACTTGTTGCCTCACACCTTCCTGGCACTTAAAATGACCAAGAGGAATACGAGCTCTACCGGCGAGCTTATGATTCGCCATTCTAAAATAGACGTTACAGAGACAGCAACCAGTGTGTTTTTGAGACCTATGCTCTCACCACAGGCGCTCTTTCGTCATGCCGGATTGATGCATGTACCTTGAAATTCTGGGTTCATTATCGAGGGCGGTACTCAGCCCAGTATATGTTGTAAAGTCCGAATACCTTCGGGAGTGTTCGGCGTCGCGAGTTTGGCCTTATATGCATAAGCTCCGAATCATGTCTTTGGTCAATAGTTGGGTTTGCCCGGCTCCCATGTTTTGCTACCTTACGTTCCGCTCTATCAGCTAAGGTGGCATAGGGAGAACTACTGCGATTGTGCCCTGGTTCATCCGGATGAGCACCTCAGTAGAGAAAGCCGAAAACTGACTGTCATGATAAAGCGAGAGACTGGTCAACCACTCGATGACTCAGTGGAATCTTCGCGATTCCTCCGCATTAATGAAGGACCAGTTTCCCGATCAAGTACGTAAACGCGCCGTATTCGGATAGACGCGGACATACCAGGGGCTATATAGTAGTCCCACCGTCAAACTTCTATGGCTAAGTGAAAGTGTTAAAGCTATATAGTCTGATTGCCTAGTTCGCCGCTCTACCACCTCCTTAACGGACCAAGACGTTGGATCAAGTGTGATTACGTGCTTTGCCGAACACCCCCGCATTATATGCAAGGGGGCTGAAGCCAACGACTGCAAACTTTCAGGTTACACACATATATACATAAGCGGCCGCACAGGAGGCACTGCAATACTTTACGAGCAAAAGTATAAATATAGCATTTATTACCAAAAGCATCGTTTTTACAACCAAGATACATATCATTCAAACATGGTATTCTTTGAGCACTAAGCCTCTATTAAATGGGCTCCTTCTAAGACTTCTTCAAAATAGTGCTCGGGCGAGTCCTGGCCCCTGGGCGGACCCCTGGTTGCAATACCGGTGGCCTCCATCTTCGCCCAGTATGTCTTAACACGGGCAAAGGCCATCCGCGCACCCTCTATGCACGCCGACCACTTGACAGCGTTGATATGCGGCACAGCATGAATAAATCATTGCACCAAACCAAAATAACTATCCGTACTTGGTTCCTTTAGCCACAGGTGATCCACGACGGCCTTCATGGCAAGCCCGGATAACCTATGGAGCTCAGTCCATTCGGCCATTTGCTCATTCAACAACAGCGGACGCCTTGGAGTACTGAACTGCGACCAGAACAATCTTTTCATTTCATGATCTTCTTGATCTTCAAAATATTGTGTCGCATCAGTAGCACTCTTTGACAAATCCAAGTCTGCGTCTGCAGAACTCCACAGTCGATCAAGAGGGGCATACTTCGGATCACCGAATTTGGTTTGCAATAAAAAGGGCTTCCCATCCGCGATCTCACTGGCTTGCCAGAGCTCCTCTCGAGCCGCTCTAATCTCAGAGCGAGTTTCCTTTGCTGCTTGTAATGCATTTTTTAGGTCAGCCGTTTTCGCTTGGTTTTCCCTTTTGAGAAGCTCATATCGGCTAGCGACATTTTGTAGCTCAAGAGCCATGTTGGCTATTCTATCCTCGCTTTGGCGATGAGCAGCCAGTTCGGCTTTTAATTCATCAGCTGCCTTCACGGCAGCCGCATTGCTATTCCTAGCTTGCTCTTTGGCCCGGGCAAGCTCTGCACGAAGGGTCTCCACGACGGCAGCACCATCTGTAGTCAAAGCATATCATAAATCCTAGCATCATGCTCTTATTAATATTTGCTGACCACCCAAGTATACATACCCTGTGCCTCATCAAGACACTTGTTCACAAGCATGTTGTCTGCATCCACCACATCAAGCTGCCGCTTCAGTTCGGAAAATTCAGCAGTCCGGTCAGCCGTCGGAGCTGCAGCCACCTGCGTACAAAATTGGTACCATCATTACCTGAGACTATGATCCTTTGCTCGCCCCTTCTGGATGGCAACCAGAGTCTCAGGGGCTACTATCTATACAAAGTACACCTTGCATTTACGGTACAATCAAAATATATCACTTTGCGTACCTCAAAGCCTCTTAGCAGGCTCGTAAAAGCTTCATTCAACCCGCTTTTTGCAGACAAAATCCTCTCAACCACCGTACCCATTAAGGTATGATGTGCCTCTGAGATAGCCGCTTGCTGCAGAAGACCCGTCAATGTGTCCGGTTGTATATCGGACAGTCTGGGGCTTTTCTATTGGTCTCTCTAGGAGCTGAAAACCCCGGACTTCGGGCGGCCGAAGAGTTATGCCACGCCCAATATGCAACCCTATCCTAAAGGAACTAGAAGGTCCCACCAAGGATAGAAGCTCATATTGGAGACGCTTTTGCAAGGTGGATATCATTACATCGACATTACATAATAGATGGGGATACAAATAAGGGGCATACAAAGCCACACGAATACAACAACATCATACATAAGAGCATTATCCGACTACGGATGAAACACAACCAGAAACTCAAACGACATCCACTCTGCTAGCCCAGGCTGCCGACCAGGAACCTATCCCCTGTTCAAAGAAGAAGCAGAAGAAGAACTCCAAAACAAGTAAACATCGCTCTCGCGTCATGATCATCACATAACCTTTACCTGCAACTGTTGTTGTAGTAATCTGCGAGCCAGAGGACTCAGCAATCCCATTACCATGGGTATCAAGACTAGCAAAGCTTAATGGGTAAGGAAGGGGTAAAGTGGTGAGGTTGCAGCAGCGACTAAGCATATATGGTGGCTAACATACACAAATAAGAGCGAGAAGAGAAGTAAACGGAACGGTCGTGAAGCTAGCAATGCTCAAGAAGTGATCCTGAAACTACTTATGTTCATACATAACCCAAAACCGTGTTCACTTCCCGGACTCCGCCGAAAAGAGACCATCACGGCTACACAAGCGGTTGATGCATTTTAATTCGAATCTGGTGTCAAGTTATCTACAACCGGACATTAACAAATTCCCATCTGCCACATAACTGCGGGCACGGCTCTCGAAAGTTTATACCCTGCAGGGGTGTCCCAACTTAGCCCATCACAAGCTCTCACGGTCAACGAAGGATATTCCTTCTCCCGGAAAGACCCGATCAGTCTCGGAATCCCGGTTTACAAGACATTTCGACAATGGTAAAACAAGACCAGCAAAGCCGCCCGAATGTGTCGACAAATCCCGATAGGAGGTGCACATATCTCGTTCTCAGGGCACACCGGATGAGCAATCCATACAACTAAAACCAGACCTAAAGTTTCCCTGAGGGGGCGCTGCAAAGGGCTCTAGTTTGGACCAACACTCAGAGGAGCACTGGCCCAGGAGGGTAAATAAAGATGAATCTCGGGCTCCGGAAACCCAATGGAAAAAGGCTTAGGTAGACAAATGGTAAAACCAAGGTTGGGCCTTGCTGGAGGAGTTTTATTCAAAGCAAACTGTCAAGGGGGTCCCATAAATCACCCAACCGCGTAAGGAACGCAAAATCAAGGAACATAACACCGGTATGGTGGAAACAAAGACGGAAAGAGTGGAACAGAACACCAGGCATAAGGTCGAGCCTTCCACCCTTTACCAAGTATATAGATGCATTAATTAAATAAGAGATATAGTGATATCCCAACATAATCATGTCCATCATGGAGCAATCTTCAACTTCACCTGCAACTAACAACGCTATAAGAGGGGCTGAGCAAAGCGGTAACATAGCCAAGCAACGGTTTGCTAGGAAGGGTGAAAATGTTAGAGGCTGACATGGAAGTTTGGGAGGCTTGAAGAACAAGTGATAGGTAGCACAGCATAGCGATAGAATGAAGCAACTAACATAGCAATGATAGTAATGAGATCCAAGGTGATGGTCATCTTGTCTGAAATCCCTCTAGGAAGAAGAACGAGTCCATGAAGAAGATGAAGCCACGAAAACGAACCAAGCGTAGATGAACGAATCCTCACGATCGCAACGAAACAGAAACTAATGAGAAGGAGCACAACTAGAAAGAAGCAAACAACAAGGTAAACACACAAAACAAAGACATGGCATGATGCTCAACCAAGTATGATGCATGACAAAGCTACATGCAGCTACTCATGGCAAGAGATGATGCATACACGAGCAACACATCAAAGCAAGTTTAAATGAGGCCGCAAACAACATATAACAAATCCGGTAAATCCTCATATGCTAATTTCGAAATTGGTCCAGATCTGAATAAACCTTATGTTCCAGTTGTTAAACAGCAAGTTAAGATGCACCAAGATGATCTACACAAAGTTCTAGTCAAGTTACATATAAAGTTCATTTAGTTCGGAGCTACGGCCTAGAAGATATGAGCAAAACAAGTAAAACATGGTATTGATGCAAAATGCATTCAAACATCGAGCAAACACATTCAAAACAAGGATGCAACAAGATAAAATGAAACTACATGCAATGCTAAGCAAGTTTCATATAGAGCATGCTCAAAACGGGGCAACGGTTCAACACATACACATGAAACAAGTTTAAAGGATGAGCTGTCCAAAACAGCAACTAGGCATTTAGCAAGCATCAAAACAGTAAGCTAAAGCACCTCAACATGAAAACAAAAGGCATGGGCGTGATGTACAAATGAAGCTTAACAAAACATGAACATTGATCTATCTCCAGAAATCAATACAACATGCTCAAAAGAACATGGCAAGATTGCAAATAATAACAGTTTCACAGACAGCAGAAATCACTGGACATGGCAGATATAACATCAGGTTGCAATGTCTAGAGCTATAAAATAACATGCTACAGGAACTGATGATGGAAAAATAGAGCATGGCATGCTAATAGTAAAGACAAAAAAACACCCTTACTGAACTTACTCCAAAGATGAACAGAAAAGATGGTAGCATCCATGCAAACATGGCAAATGATATGACAGATTCATAATAATAGTACATGGCAGGAACAACGATAAGTAGGCATGTTGGTGAGCTTGTACCACTCTCCACAGAGCATTTCATGGCATGTGAAGTCAACCAAAAGTAAGAATACACATTTATGGGGCTAAACATGGCAAGAGCAAGTTCATAGGGTGCATGGATCACTAGCAAAACACATGGCAAAACTGAACTTTATGTTAACAGGCTGACAGAAACATTATTTAGCAATGTTGGAGCATGATATGAACAATCGACAGGAAGATATAAATGCAACCAAGGGGATGGATGGAGAGAGCATGAAATGTAGAATAAAACATCCTTAGTGAACATCTCCAGATTATGCACAGAATGACTTGTAGCAGCAGGTTTACATAGCATCATGATATAACAGATTCAGCCTAGCAAAACAGTAACAGCAAGTATCCTACTTCAAAAGCTTGATGCACTCACTACAAGACTCACAAAAATACGTGGATCTCACCACTATAAAGATGGAATTATGTAGCTCAAAACTCATGTAGACATCAAGCTCATAGGATGCACACACAAAATGCAATGAAATAGACAAAACAACAAGTTCTGTTAACAGACAGCAGTTAACATCATATAGCACTTTTGCAACGATGATTAGGGCGTCAATATGAACTCCAACAAGCATGGCACAGTGGAACACAATGAAGAGCATCTCTCAGTGAACATTTTGATATATTACACGCACAAAACGGAGCTACAGTCATGGAGATATGATGCAATGAACATGGCAAAAAATGTTGAAAACTTCGGGACTTGGAGAGCTCGCCGGAGTTGATGGGGAGGAGGCCGGAGCTCGGGGAAGACGCCGGAGGAGGCCGGGGAGGGCGGATCTGGACCGGATCTCACCGGATCCGGCCGGATCCTGGCGAGGGGCGGCGCGGGGACGCGGACGGCGCGCGGCGGCGAGGCGCGGGCGGCTCCGGCGGGGAGCTCGCCGGCGGGAAGCGGGGCGCAGGGCGGCGAGGCGCGGGGTCACGGCCATGGAAGGGCGGTGGCGCTGGATCTGCGGCGGGGCGCACGGACGGGCGGGATGGCGTGGTCCGGTGGAGGCGACGGCGGTCGCCAGCGAGGCGAGGTGCGCAAGCAGCGGCGGAAGGAGCCGGGCGGCGGCGGGGCGCGGGGCGCTCGGGCCCGGGGCGGGCCTCCCGTGGGCTTCGTGATCCGTGGCGGCGGCGCAGACGGGCGGGGGCGACGTGGAGGCGGTGGTGGACGCCTCTGGCGCGGGGTGGACACGTCCGGCTGCGGGAGGAGGAAGATTGCTAGGGTTTCATCAGCGAAAAATGAAGAGGGAGGACCTATTTATAGGTAGAGGGAGCTAGGAGAGTCCAAATGGGGTGCAGTTTTCGCCCACACGATTGTGATCAAACGGCGGAGATCCTGGAGGGGGTTTAGATGGGCTAGGTGGGCTGTGTGAAGAGGTGATGGGCTGCAAGAGAAAAGGGGGTTCCGGGGTTACACGGTTAACCGTTGGGGCATCAAACGACCTCCAAATGGAACAAAATTTGACGGGCGGTCTACCGGTGATATAGCAAGGCCACTCGGCAAATCTCGGCCCATTCCGAGAATGTTTTCATCCCACTCACGAAACAAGGTCTGAGAGGGGCGACGGGGCACGTGCGAGTGTGGTCTGGACTCCGAACGGACAACGGAGAGAACCGGGGGAACTCGAACGGATGCAAGTTTTGAAAAACATGCATATGAAATGCAGATGATGACATGGCAAAATGCAACACGCAAGAAAATGATATGGCAGCGACAGTGAATAACTGGAAGACATCTGGCGCATTGAATCTGGGGCGTTACAAGTTACCTTCTGGTCTTTGCGGATCGGGAGAGATCCTTCGGGACGACACCTCAGGGTTGTCCGCCTCATGAGTGGGGGAAGTAGGGGGGGCGTTTCGCTCTCCATCATCTCTGGAAGAAGATCCCCGAGGATGAACATTGTTGCGGGAGGATATAAGCCGAACTACAAAACATATGTCTCGGTCGCTACTCTCAGAAAAAGAACAGGGTACGCTTACTAACCACCTTTGTTCGCTTACGGCTCGGTTAACGGCTAGCCCCCCTGTGGGCGTTGTGTGGAAATGTTGCCCTCCGGGACAGGGCCCCCTGGTGAAGGTTTCTTCCCTCGTTTGGAGACCTCTGCTTCCAAGTCTTCGGGGCGATCCTTTTCTTCCCGTGGGGAGAGGGGATGCTAGATTCTCCTCCCCGTTCATCCTCCGACACGGGGGTACTAATTTCCCTAGTTAGGATGCGTAATGTACCTCCAGCATGAAGTCCACTTTTGGCTTTCCCATTCCTCTCCTTGTCCTCCCCTAATGGCACTTGAGAAGGTGCGGGAGCCAGCATCCTGGTTAGTACAGGATCCGGCGAATCTTCGGGAAGAGGGGCCGAACACCTGATCCTCTCCACCTTTCTTATCTAGTCCTAGCCGAGGGTGGTTTTTCAGAATAATGTTGTGGCAAATATAATGACAGCATGTTCGGTCGCGGACTTACTTACTTGGGTGTCTGGAAGGTTGCAGTTGAGGCCTGCATCCTCTGTGGTGTCCGGACACTTTATTCGTGATCCGAAGAATAATTGATACATCCCTTCGAGCGTCACGCCGAAGAAGTGTTGAACGGTTCGCGGTCCTTCCGGGTTGAACTCCCACATACGGAGAAGTCGATGTTGGCATGGCAGGACTCGATGAACTAACATTAATTGGATTACCTTCACAAGATTGGTGTCCTTTTTGATGAGATCCTGAATGCGGCTTTGCAATGTCCGCACGTCATCAACCGATCCCCAGTCCAGCCCCTTGTTGACCCATGATGCAAGCTATGGTGGAGGAGCGGAGCGGAAGGCTGGGGCGGCCACCCACTTTCTACCTCGGGGTGCTGCGATATAAAACCACTCCCATTGTCAAAGGTCAGAAACTTCCGGGAAGGAAACCTTTGCCATAAAGCATCGACGCCTTTGCTTATTATAGCACATCCGCACTCCGCATGTCGCCCGTTGATCATCTTTAGCTTCACATTGAAGGTCTTGAGCCATAAGCCGAAGTGTGGGGTAATTCGGAGGAAGGCCTCACACACAACGATGAACGTCGAGATGTGAAGGAAGGAATCTGGAGCTAGATCATGAAAGTCTAGCCCGTAATAGAACATGAGCCCTCTAACAAAGGGATGAAGACCGAAGCCTAGCCCTCGGAGGAAGTGGGAGACGAATACGACACTCTTGTTGGGTTTGGGAGTGGGAATAACCTGCCCTTGAGCAGGAAGCATGTGAAGGATTTCGGCGGTCAAATACCTAGCCTCCCTAAGCTTCTTGATGTCCTCCTCTGTGACGGAAGAGGCCATCCACCAGCCTTGAAGGTTGGGTCCAGACATGGTTGAAGGTCCAGAGCGCTTGGACTAAACCTTGGGTGTTGGAACTCGAGGTGGGAGAAGGGAAGGATTAGGCGTGGAAAGAAAAGGACAGGTCTTGACCTCTTTATAAAGAGGATGGATGTCAAGCGTCCTCCGCGCGGCCATTTGGAACTTGCCTGAACCAAGGAGTCGTTTTAATGGAGCGGTTGGGTTACCCACGCCCGTATTGATGACAATCCCGTGATAAGGGGGACACGATCTCTGCTTCGACAAGATGTGCCTATAAAACCGCCTCGCGGGACGTGTAGTGGCAGGTTGGAAAAATGGTTTGAATAATAGTCGGGCCGCGGCATGATGTCATGCTAGGTAAAAGTTGTCAGCAGATTAGACTCGTGGAATATTGTACTATCTGCGGTGCTATGTGGAATATGTTTTGCAGAGCCGGATACGATTCTTGTGTTCAAGATCCACTTTGGAGTATTTGGAGAAGGAACCCGCCTTGCAATGTCGAAGATAATCTGCGCGCCGGACTCATCATCATTGAAGCCTGGTTCAGGGGCTACTGAGGGAGTCCTGGATTAGGGGGTCCTCGGACAGCCGGACTATATGCTTATGTCAGACTGTTGGACTATGAAGATACAAGATTGAAGATTTCGTCCCGTGTCCGGGTGGGACTCTCCTTTTGCGTGGAAGGCAAGCTTGGCAATTCGGATATGTAGATTCCCTTCTCTATAACCAACTCTGTGTAACCCTAGCCCCCTCCAGTGTCTATATAAAACCGGAGGGTTTAGTCCGTAGGACAAGAACAATCATAATCATAGGCTAGCTTCTAGGGTTTAGCCTCTACGATCTCGTGGTAGATCAACTCTTGTAATACTCATATCATCAAGATCAATCAAGCAGGAAGTAGGGTATTACCTCCATAGAGAGGGCCCGAACCTGGGTAAACATCGTGTCCCCTGCCTCCTGTTACCATCAGCCTTAGACGCATAGTTCGGGACCCCCTACCCGTGATCCACCGGTTTTGACACCGAGAGCAGGTTCCTTCAAGACCATTCTCGACTCAACTAATAACATCATTACAGGGAACCCAAGGGTCCAGGAGCGGTTTGATCTCCCCTATCTTCTTTGCCGTGACCCTGCTGACCGGCGCGCGGATGACGGAGGCCTCGCCTTGTGTAGGTTGATGCCGCTTGATAATGATACATGTGATGTTAAGATGCCATCGCTTGAGGGTAAGGTTTGGGCAGGCGCAAATGGAGATTGGGTTGTTTATATTGGGCTCAACTGCAAGTGGGAACTTTTGAATGTGTACACTCATCACTGGGTTCCACTTTGAAAAATCTCAGACAGCCCAGAGGTTGAGCACACTGGTATTCTACGCACGTTCAAATGCGATCATGGTGATTGTCGTCTATGGAAGATAGCAATTTGTCGAGTTCCCAATCGCTCTTGGCATTACACAAACTATGGAGTTGTTGCTATCTTCGACAAGCTTGTTGCCTTCCTTCATGGTTCGACTGGATGGATATTGCTCAAAAATCAGTTTCTATACACCGATGTGTATTGTGATGCAATTCAATACGAGGGTCTTGTGTTTGCTGCCACCACTCGTGGCACTGTTTTTTGCATGGAATCCTTATGCTTTCGGTATGTTTGTCTTCCACCGAATTATAATTGTTTCATCCACATGCATGCGGGTTAGCTAGTTTCCCTTTACTTATTAACCTTCTTGTGTTTCCAAGGTCCTATGAACATTCCACCACCTATACTTGAAAAAAATTATAGCCAAGGGGGAGATGACGATGATGATGATCATGAGCATGAGGACCCATATACTCAGTGGCGCCTGGCAACTTATTCTGATGGATCACCTCTTCTTGTCTGTGTATAGGGCACTGCTGATGATACTAAGAAAGCAGGTGTTGTCTTGCATGGTCACACTCTCCGGACCTATTCCAACATTCGTTGCAGGGTATTCGGTATGGATACTAGTGTGCTAGCACCAACACCTTCTCACTAGTTCAGTATTGATAAGTCTTGAAGCAAACTTGCTCTTCCTTGGACAAAACTATCCAAAGATGGTGAAAGGCGATCCAGCTACTGTTGACACACCGTTACTACCATTTATGAGAAGCAACTATATCTATACCTTGGACATTGCTCTGCTTCCCTACCGTGGCCTTCACAATATGCGTCCTGACATAGGCCGCTTCAGCCTGGATGATCAGTCCTGTGTTGGTCTCGAGATTGATAGTAGTTGGCCCTTCCTAGAGAATCACTTCTTGTTCAAAGCAAGCGTTTCCAACACCGACGAGTGGTTGAGCTGAAGTTCATTTCATTGCTTGTTATTTGTTGTGTGATGAAAACTTTAGTATTTATAATGTATCCTCGTTGTCATTGTGGGTTTATGACCTGTTGTATGTAATAAAATGATATGCCTGTGAAAAACTTACTAAATTTATGAATGGCTACGACAAGGCAAAAAATATTTTTTGAATACATAATTGTACGTGCATTGCAACAGGTTATCGGATGCGGCCAATCAACAATAGTACTACTATTTGTACTAGCTTCACATGCTTCGCGTGTCAGGCGGGTGTTTTTACTGTAGCTACGAATCCCGTCGTCCTAGGTCCTCGGATGAGTCCAGTAGAAATTGCATTCTGATGTTTGGGTTCAAACTTTCAAAACTGGTGCACTATCTCTACGTCTACGTATACATAATACAACAAGTTTTAAACTTGAGACCAGCCACCCACCCTCACAAAGAACACTTTTTAACCTAGCACAGACTCCAGGAAATTTGGCCACAGTGTGATGTGGGCCATATGTTAATGTGTTCGCTGTACGTAACCAGCACCTGGAATCCTCGATACTATATAGTAGGGTGGCATGGGCCAGAACAAGCATTCACGTCCAGGAGTACGGCACATGCCACCATCACGGCTTCCATCTGACACCATATTTCTTGGAGTCCATGCTACAACTATCTATTCAACCTCGTCGTTTCTCTAACTCAGCCATCGCGCAGCGGGCGAGGTGGGGGTTTGCCGATAGTCGGTTTCCTCAACTGCGGTCCCACTTGTAAGGCCAACTCCAACGCACGACCCCAAATGGACCTCCGTTTTTCCCGGATTCTGTCCGTTTGGGTAGGGCAAAGGAGTCATGTCTGGGCCATTTCTCGGATGCGGTGGCCGTGCGCCCAACGCGCGGACGCATCCTGGCCGCGTACATTTTTCTTTGCAAACACATATCTTTTCTTCATCATTGATTTTTGGTACATGGAAATACATCACCAAAATTTGACTAGAAAAGCAAGACCAGAGAAAACAAGAACCACAAGAATACATTTTATAAGATAGTATCCAACTTCCATAACTGCTCCTATAAGTTGGATTAGTGCCTTCTCGATGCATTCATTATTGATCTGCGGAGGCTCGATCTTGCGTGCTTCTTTCTTCTTCGAGTGTAAAGAAGTAGACGTTGCTTCCTCGCATCTAGTCTCATGTCTAGCCTCTATTCTATCAACAAGTACACTAGTCTCATCTCTAGCCTCTATGCTAGCTAAAAGTGCTAGAACATCTACTAAATTGCGCTCTATCAATATATTGATGTACTCTTCTTCCCAATACCAAAACTTGCATCCATTCTACACAATAAAATTTTTAAGTTATCACAACTAGTCTAATCCGAGATCACAACTGAAGATTTGGTCGAGTTCTTCCTCCTTTTGCCGACACGTGGGATATCCAGCATCCAGGTCGTGTCAGGCAATAAAATGGAGTGGTAGTTGAAGCCACGTGCTGTGCATCTTGGGTTAAACTGTAAATAAAATCTTACTACTCGTGAGTAACTCCGAAAGCAGCCATCGAAGATCTTTATTTGATTTGTTTTTCATCACCAGCACGTCGAGGTGAAAGATGTGCAGGTTTAGTGGGTCCTCTTGCATTTTCAGTGACATGTGGGACCGCATATGAGCAAACAGATGATGGCCTCCGCACGTGTGCTGGCTGGCAAAGAAGAGAGATAGAGGAGGGCTGAGCACGGACTCCAGGAAATTTGTTCTACGTAACCAGCACCTCGATATAGGCTTGATATAGTGGGGTGGCATGGGCCATAATTAGCATTCACGTCTAGCAGTACGGCACACGTCACCCACATGAGTCCCATCCGACACCAATTTTCTTTGAGTCCGTGCTACAGCCATCTCTTCTCCCTCCTGTTTTCTCAGCCATCGCGTGGTGGGCGGGGTGGGGGTTTGCCGATAGTCGGTTTGCTCAACTGCGGTCCCACTTGTAAGTGAAAATGCAACACAGTAAGCATTCCCCCTTGAGAGGCATGCCATACCAACCGTGTGGGGTGTGATGCAAACACTGCAGGCTTTTCCTTTTGAACTTGTAACTTGTAAAATTTGGTTTTGCTCCATGGCGCTACTGATAGATAGAAATAACAATTTTCCCTAGAGTAATGAGAAGTTTGGTTCTAGAGCGGTTCATGCATGGATTACGTAAGGAAATTATGAAGTTGATGCAAAAGGTAAGATAATTACTAGTAGTACCATATACTACTACATGGATTTCATGGAAAGATAAAGATACATATGGATCCATCAACGACATCCTCACACCCTAGTGCACCGAGTCACCAACAGACGTGTGAGGAGCAGCGGCGTTGGCGGCGAACTCAACATGCTTCTAAACAATGCCGTCAAGGTTGCCCTGCGGTCAAAGAAGGTCAGCGTCCTATCGTCCTCCTCTTGCATGTACTAGTCCTTGTGGACGATTTGCGTGTAGACGTTGGTGATTATGTCGATGGTGTCTTGCTGCACCAGGCACTGCGCGGCGAGCGCGACCTCGAGGTGGACATTCTCCGGTGCAACGGCGGGCAGTCGCAGGGCCACTAGTGCATCGAGCAGGTTGTCACCATAGAGGCCGTTGAGGGTGGTGGGTATCGCAGAGCCTGGGCGCGTGGGTTGGAGGCGTACGTCAAGGTCGTCCACGAGCTTCTTGACGATGGTGAACTTGTCGAGGAAGCCGACAAGGACCTCGTCGAACAAGGAGACGAAGATGTCGTCCAAGCGGCCTCTCGCCCTGGCAGCCTCAAGCACTACCTGGAGACATTCCTAGTGCCGGGCCGCAGGCCGGCGTCGTGGACCATCTGGCACAGCCGGCTGATGCTCGCACTCATCGCCTCCATGGGTCTAGCTTCTAGTCAACTAATCTTGTGATTGGAGTGACCACTCTTGCCCTTGGTTAGGGTGCGTAGGTGCGTAGGATTTCGTACTAGATTGGACTGGCGGGGAGCCTTTATATGAGGAGTGCAGACTGCGTTGAATTCACATGCGTGTTGGCCACCTACTCCTCGGCCCTCTACTGCGCCTGCCTTTGGCTATATGATAGGTGGGCCAGCCACCCGTTGGGCCCACGTGTCATACACTCAAAGGCAGGTCCAGGAAGTCAATGAAGTTCCGTCCCCTCCGTGCTGGTGCAGTATAATCATCTCACCAGACCTCTAGTTGGGGCCAACTAGAGAACTTTGATGTTTACTGGTTTATTGGTCCCTTTGCATTTTGCGCCAAGTTTTGACCTTTGATTTAACTAATAAAATGTTAATGCATGTAACCAAAAATGTTGTGTAAGTGACCTTACGAAAACCAAATAATCCCAGAACACTTAGGCACGGTACATTAATACCCTCCTCGTTTCTTATTTCATGACATATCAACCAATGAGAGATGTGGGTTGTGCATGCTTTCAATGACTTGAGACTACCAAACATGACATGCAGTGGTTAGTTCATTGCATGTAATCCTATTAATTAGCAAAAACACATTAAGTTCTCTCGCTGATAGGAATAAAACAATACACCATGTATTTATTTACAGAGGGAGTACTACATTTTTTGTGACATGCATTACTAGATATTGCTAGTCAAATACTAAATCCAGATGGACGTGGTAGTACTACTAAATCCAGACGGTGGTGCTAGTACTAGTAGTAGTACTACCAATGTAGTAGCACTATACTACCCGTTGGTCAAATTATTACGTGATGCTCTTCACAGTGAACTGACAAGACCCTGCGCCGGAGATGACACCTGAGTATAGGCGTCGTGCTCGGCATACCATAGTCAGCCTCACCGTCTGCAGTCACTATCATCATGGTTGTAGAGCTAGCCTGCTTACAACTAGCCGTGTTCGACATAATTTCCCATGCATAGATGCCTGTGCATTGCACAGAACACTAAGATTGGGGGTGGATGGCGCCGGCAGCGGCCATCGTGCCAGATTTTTCCATGGCCTTCTAGATGTGGTGGGGAGGAAATAAGGCTGATTGTGAGAGACAAGGAGTTGTTTGTAAATGGGAACAAGTGCGGGCATCTTTTTGCAAAACTAGAGAAGTTTGGTTTGTATGCGTCAGATCTAGATCCAACGGCTATTGGTGAAAGATGGCAGGCACAACATCATCACTAACTCAGGACCTCGTTGATTTGTAGGATTTTGAAAACGCAGGAATAGGACACGGCAATATTACAAGTTTCAAACTGATATTACAAATGTTAGGAGTAATGTTGCACCTACGAAGAGGGAATTACTAGGAAGTTTATGTAAGAACTTTCGTTACTTTAGGTGGATGCAGCATTATCGTACAAACTAAAATCCACCACCCTGACAAGTCACTAATGGGCAAATAAATTTTCGAGTCTCTGGCCACTTGATGTTTCAAAAACAAATTCAGCTTCTGCGGAGACTTTGTCATTTAGGCTTAGACGCTTGCGGTGACCAGCACGCCATTCATTTTGCGCCAGAGAACGCCAAACCTCATTACCTTGAGCACACTTGCCTCCAGAACAAAGAACCTGGCCAATTTAATCTCAGATGTGTTGCCTCAATAGTCGATCAAATCAATTTCTGTAAGATGGAGATCAAGGCATTCAATGAGATTGTTATAGTGCACCACATTTTTCACTTTCGGGTCTTTTTTTATCTGCAAAAGAAGAGAACATATTAGAGCAGCTGGCTGTATAAGATTGCCATGTCATCAAGAGGTACAAATATCATTCGCTCATATGATAGGGTTGGCTGGCTAGTGATATTTTTTTCACTCTCTCTCTCTCTCTCTCTCTCTCTCTCTGTTCATTTACCTAGGAGCAGGTGAAGAGCTTGGGCATTTGTTGCGTTCCACTATGTGGCCGATGCCATATTTCTCAAAAGTATGCCAAATAATATGCATCGATGTCAAATCAAAAGATTTTGGCATCGCTCTCGTGACGTGAGAGAGTTGGCACCGCTGTTGAGGGAGTCCTGGATTAGGGGGTGTCCGGATAGCCGAACTATCACCTTTGGCCGGACTCCTGGACTATGAAGATACAAGATTGAAGACTTCAAGCCGTGTCCGGATGGGACTTTCCTTGGCGTGGAAGGCAAGCTTGGCGATACGAATATGCAGATCTCCTACCATTGTAACCGACTCTGTGTTACCCTAACCCTCTTCGGTGCCTATATAAACCGGAGGGTTTTAGTCCGTAGGACGAAGAACAATCATACCATAGGTTAGCTTCTAGGGTTTAGCCTCTCTGATCTCATGGTAGATCTACTCTTGTACTACCCATATCATCAATATTAATCAAGCAGGAGTAGGGTTTTACCTCCATCGAGAGGGCCCGAACCTGGGTAAAAACATCGTGTCCCTTGTCTCCTATTACCATCCGCCTAGACGCATAGTTCGGGACCCCCTACCTGAGATCCGCCGGTTTTGACACCGACATTGGTGCTTTCATTGAGAGTTCCTCTGTGTCGTCATCCTTAGGCCCGATGGCTCCTCCGATCATCAACAACGAAGCGGTCCAGGGTGAGACTTTTCTCCCCGGACAGATCTTCGTATTCGGTGGCTTTGCACTGCGGGCCAATTCGCTTGGCCATCTGGAGCAGATTGAAAGCTACGCCCCTGGCCATCAGGTCAGATTTGGAAGTTTGAACTATACGGCTGACATTCGTGGAGACTTGATCTTCGACGGGTTCACGCCACAGCCGAGCGTGCCACACTGTCACGATGGGCACAATCTAGCTTTGCCGCCGGACAGTGCCCTGGAGGCCGCACAAGTGTCCACTCCGACCCTTAGCTCGGAGCCGACTGCGCCGACCGAGGACGGGTGGCTGGACACCTCCTCGGGGGCTGCTATCTCTACGGCGATTGCGCCGAACACCAACCCAGTCCTTTGTGAAGCTCGTGACTCCAAGGTGCCGGACTACTCTCAGGACTCCGAACCTTTCGCGCCCCGGCCGATCGAATTCGATTGGGCGCCGATCCTGGAGTTCACCACCGCGGACATCTTTCAGCACTCGCCCTTTGGCGACATCTTGAATTCACTAAAGTCTCTCTCTTTATCAGGAGAGCCCCGGCTGGATTATGGTCCGCAAGGTTGGGATGCGGGCGACGAAGAAATTCAAAGCCCACCCACCACCCACTTCGTAGCCACTATCGAAAGTTTAAACGACGTGCTCGACTTCGACTCCGAAGACATCGACGGTATGGACGACGAAGTAGGAGATAAGCATGAACTAGCACCTATAAGGCACTGGACAACCACCTCATCTCACGATGTATACATGGTGGACACACCTAAAGGAAGCGACGACGAGGAACAATGGGACGCCACGAGGGATCATTCCCCCGAAAAGCAGTCAAAACAGCGACGTAAGCGCCGCTCAACATCCCGCCTCGACAAAGAGAGCAGCCATGCAGACCCAGCCATAGAGCAGGGCGAACCGGTGGACGACGAACATGCCATCGCGCAACCGTCCGAACAGGACAACCTAGATAAACAATCCGTCCTAGGCGAAGATAACAGTCCGGACGATCTAATGTTGGACAAGCTACTGGAGCAGAAGAACCTTCACAAAAGGCTCGTCGCCACCGCGCGTAGCCTGAAAAAGCAAAAGCGGAAGCTCAAAACAGCGGAGGAGGCGCTCTGAATCAGATGGAGCAAAGTACTCAACACCGCAGACAAATACGGCGATAGTCGCCGAACGAAGAGCTACCCGAAGCGAAAACTACTGCCCGAATTCGATGAGGAGGCCGTAGAGCCCCCGCAATCAAAAAGCAGGGAGACCACCCGGTCGAATAGATGACCCCATGGCAAACATAGAACGGCAAACGGCGCCGCACACAAGCCGGCACGCGATCCGCATACGGATTCGCATCAAAGAGATGGCCCAGTTAGATCTATCTACGGGCCAAGAAAGAAAGCTCTAGTAAGCAATTCAACACATCAAGTATCCGAATGCTACGGTACACCTAAATATAGAGGTGTCGCACACCCCCTATGTTTCATCTATGAGGTTCTGGATTATGAATTCCCAGCAGGATTCAAACCCGTAAGCATAGAGGCATACGACGAAACAACAGACCCCGGAGTCTGGATTGAGGATTACATCCTCCACATACACATGGCTGAAATTCCAACCCATAATAAAACATGAGCCCCCTCACGAAGGGGTCCATCGGGAAGCCTAGCCCCCGAAGAAAGTGAGACACGAACACCTCGCTTTCGCCGGGCTTGGGAGTGGGAATAACCTGCCCTTGGGCAGGTAGCCTATGCGAAATTTCGCCAGTTAGATACCTGGCATATCTTAACTTTAGCACGTCTTCCTCCGTAATGGAGGAAGGCATCCACCGGCCTTGCAGGTTGGAGCCAGACATCATTGAAGGTCCGAAGCACCTGAATCTGGAGCTTTGGGTGTTGGAACTCGAAGCGAGGGGCGGATTCAATTGAGATTGAAAGAAAGGAGCCGGGCCTTGGTCTCTTTATAAAGAGGTTGAATACCAAGAGCCTTCCCCGTGACCGTTCGGGACTCGCCCTCGATAGAGGGGGCGAGCCAACAGGCACGATTGGGTTACCCACGCCCGTATTGATGAGAATCCCGGAATAAGGGGACACGATCTCTGCTTTGACAAGACGTGCCAAGGAAACCTCCTCGCTAAACGCGCTGAGGTGGGACAATAAAACGATCTGAATGAAGGCTTGGCCATGGCATGATGTCGCGCTGCGGAATACATCAGCAGATTAGATTCGTCTAAATGTTATTCTCTCTACGGTGGTATGTGGTATTTTGTAGAGCCGGACACTATCCTTGTGTTCAAAATCTTCTATGAAGTATTCGGAGGAGGAACCCGCCTTGCAATGCCAAAGACAATATGCGCGCCGGACTCGTCATCATTGAAGCCAGGTTCAGGGGCTACTGAGGGAGTCCTGGATTAGGGGGTGTCCGGATAGCCAAACTATCACCTTTGGTCGGACTCCTGGACTATGAAGATACAAGATTGAAGACTTCGTCCCGTGTCCGGATGGGACTTTCCTTGGCGTGGAAGGCAAGCTTGGTGATACGGATATGTAGATCTCCTAGCATTGTAACCGACTCTGTGTAACCCTAACCCTCTTCGGTGCCTATATAAACCGGAGGGTTTTAGTCCGTAGGACGAAGAACAATCATACCATAGGCTAGCTTCTAGGGTTTAGCCTCTCTGATCTCGTGGTAGATCTACTCTTGTACTACCCATATCATCAATATTAATCAAGCAGGAGTAGGGTTTTACCTCCATCGAGAGGGCCCGAACCTGGGTAAAAACATCGTGTCCCTTGTCTCCTGTTACCATCCGCCTAGACGCATAGTTCGGGACCCCCTACCCGAGATCCGCCGGTTTTGACACCGACAGTTGTGCACACAGACCCACATGTATAAACAAATCAATCAAACCAACTACACCAGCCTCTCACTCTCCCAAACAAGTGTTTTTTTATTACCTCAGTCCTCTCTCTCTCCCACGCAAGTGTTTTTTCATTGTGTGAGTTAATTTGGCACCGGAGCAAAGTAGGTGATCCATATTAGGGCACCAGGTGAGCAATGGAAGGGCATCGATGCCAAATGCATCACAAGTGAATTTGGCATGTGTTTTTGCCTACATAATGGAGGGTCTGCTGGGTGTGCGTTAGTGCGTCCTTCTGTGCATGCCGCCGCACAGTGGTGAATTGTGCGCGAGTGCGTCCTTCACACGGAAGAAGTGTGTCCTCAATGCGCCCTCAATTTACTAGTGTGTGGGGTACTACCCCGAGTGGTTTCAACTTTGTTTACTTCACCGCATGTCATATGGTCCTCTACTTTACTTATTTTCACCCACTGCCACATGGGCCAGCACATGAAGATAGAGAACACGAGATGACAAGGCCGCATGTGGACTGGTTGACCGGTCAACTAAACAATATACGGAGCTACACGCTGACACAGTGAGCGTATAATCCGTCGGTATAGAGAGTTCGAGTGAGAGGGGAGGCCCGTGAGAGATAGCAGAGAGAAAGAAAGACGCTGCCAACATTTTTCTTAAGTCAAACTTTTGAAACTTTGACCAAGTTTATAAAGAAATTACTTATATCTACAATACCAAAGATAAATGATAGCATGAAGTAAGTACATGTTGTCATGAATCTAATGATCATTCCAGATGTAAATGTTTTCCTCCACATATACCTGGTCAAACTTTTCTGAGGTTTGACTTTTCAAAATATCCATATGCTTATGGACGTGAGAGAGTCCCTAACTAGAGAGAGAGAGAGTTTGTGAAAAAGAAAGAGTGAGTGAAAAAAGTGTGTGTGCGTGTGTGAAAGAGACATGGACAACACATGATAAAAGTGGAGAAAAAGTGTGTGTGTCTTATGCAAACATATCACACATGCATCTTCGACAACGGAAGCAAGGTGAGGAGATACTGTGTGGTTGTTTGCAACCGAGAGAGAAAGAACCCTAGCACGTGGCCAAGAGGGGTCTGACAAACAAGGGAGAGAGGTCGAGAGAGACATATGGAGAAAAGGCAGACATGGGGAGGAGAGAGTGTATGTTTTTCATAGAGAGATCCCCTGGAGATCGTGATGGGACTACATGGGTGGGAGATCGAGTGACAATGTGTGTTCGCGATAGAAGATACCCCGAGAGATATCGAGATAGACGTATGGATGGAAGGAGACAATACATGTGTTCCTGATGGCTAGTGAGAGATAATCATATTTAGGGGGGAGTGCGTGCGCCTATAATGGAATGAGGGATTATGGTACTTAGGGGGTGCGTGTCACATAGAGAGAGAAAAAGGGCGGAGAGTTTTGTATGGGTCTATATGTAGCGTGAGCGAGACATGTGTATGTTTGAACCAGGGAAATATTAAGTTTGAGAGAGATAGAGGAGCCCCAATAAGGCTAAGTGGTGCGTCAGATAGCTAAGAGGGGGAAAGATATATTCCATCCACTTGATAATGCAGTGCATGTAAATTTTTTAGAAGTCAAACTTTGGAAACTTTGATCAGGTTTACGCAAATGTTATTTATATCTACAATACCAAAGATACATCATACGAAACTACATCTCATGGTTAATCTAATGGTATATGTTTGTCGTTCTAGATGTAAATGTTTTCCTCCATGTACATGTTCAAACTTTGTGATGTTTGACTTTTCAATAAATCTATAAGCTATGGACCGAAGAGAGTGCCTAAGTCGAGAGAGATCAAGTGTGTGTGAAGGAGAATGAGTGAGTGTGCAAAAAGAGTATGTGTGTGAAAGAGAAAGTGATAACAAACGATAAATTAGAGAGTGTGTGTGTGTGTGTTTTCGTTTCTTATGCAAACATATCACGCATGCATCTCCGAGATAAAAAAGCGAGGTGAGGAGATACACGAAGATAGCTAGTGTGTGATTGTTTGCAACAAAGAGAGACACCCCTATAGCACATGTCCAATAGAGGTCTGGCCAACAAGGAACAAAGGTCGAGAGGGACACATGGAGAACATGGACGCATGGGGAGGGAGAGAGGGTGTGTTTGTGATAGAGAGATCCCCTCGAGATCATGAGGGGACTATATGGGTGGGAGATCGAGGGAGGTGCGTGCGCGATAGAAAGATGCCCCGAGAGAAATTGAGATAGACCATGCACATGTTTGTGATGGATACTAAGATTAGCTAGTCATATACATATAGGGGGGACTGCTTGTGCCTACAATTGAGTGAGAGACCATCATACTTGGCTAGGCATGAGATTGTGTGTGTGTGCGTGTGAGATGGAGAGAGATAGAATTTTAGATGGGTCTATCGAGTGCGAGTGAGATATGCATGTGTATGTGTAACCCAAGTAGATGGAGAGTTTGAGAGAGAGAGGGAAGAGCTCTGAGACGACAGAGTGGTGCGTGAGAGAGTTACGGCAACGAGCCAAGGAATTTGTGTGCGTACAATGAGTGCATTCAAGATATTTACCTTGTACTAGAGAATCATACATAGTGTGTGAGAGAGACCTATAGATGGAGTATATATGCATGCGAACTAGAAAGACCCCCCCCCCCACACACACACACAGAGAGAGAGAGATGGATAGAGGGAGAGGGACCAACTAGGTTTGCGTGTTGGATGTGTGCGACAGAATTGAAGATTCTCGGAGAGAGAGAGAGAGAGAGAGAGAGAGAGAGCAGGAGTCCGGGAGAGGGGGAGGTCGCGTTTTATGCATCAAAGACTGATATAAACCATGTTTCAATATAAACTTGCATTCAAATATTTTAATTGGAGAACATGTTGTCTTCAATCCACACATGAAGGAGATATGCGTATATCAAACAAGTTCATTGATTCGACTTTCAACATGTTCATGGAGTACTATAATACTGTACAACATGCTACTCGATTGAGGTGTTCAATTTTGGATTTAGTTCACTATTTTGACCTGGTGAACGAGCTATTTTATTGAATCGAGATATCTCATTTTGGGTTTGATTCCCGTTTTTGAGTGGGTCAACTGTTTGTCATATAGTAAATCTCTAGCAACGAGCATGTAAAAACACATTACTCCCGAGCATCATCTCTCCATCTAAAAAAGAAGTGGCAAGCTAATATTTCAACATTTGATTCGAATCGACTTAGTAAGGTAGACGTGGATGCTCGTTCTCCCAAAATTTGAACGAACCGTTAAACACCCTCTGCTCGGTGGAATTCGCCCGAGCAAATAAATGGGAGACGCGAAATTACCGGCCTATGTGGGACACGCATCAATCGGCCCATTGTACATCGAGGGTAGGTTCGTAACTTCATCCAAGGGCGCCTTCTCCTCACCCGAAATGACATGTGCCGAATAATTCATAAACCATGGTCGGCAAAACACCATCTCCTTGCCCGAAATAGCTCGTGCCCACTATTTCAAAACACGCTCTCCTCGCCCGAAATCGCTCGCGCCCACTATATTTCAAAACACGCCCTCCTCGCCCGAAATCGCTCGCGCCCACTATTTGGGGAGAAGCTAAGTTACTCCACTATCCCCGACCCTTAGTACACAGACCCAAGCTAAGAAGCCTAAAGGTAGGGGTAGAACTGTAACCCCCCCCCCCCACACACACACACACACACATTTCAGACAAATGTGTCCGTAAGACATGGTTTCACTCCCCTCCCAATTCCCTCCCCATTCATACCTCGTGGGCGCCAAATCACCTTCTCCCCGGAAGCTCCCTTCTCCCGAGCCGCGAAACCTCAGTCCCTCCTCCATGGCGCCTCCCACCGCACCAAATTCACAGCTGCCCTCCTCCCTAATGCCAGAGACACTGTCCATTTGTCGTCATGCACTGGGCCGCGTGCCTCTTACTACGTGCTGCTGGAGCTGCCTCGACGACGGCCGCGTGAACCATACCGGAGCCGATTCACCCCCGCCGTTGTTCACGGCACCGGAGCGGCTCCAACTTCAGATCTGTCCAGAGCCCCGGCGCTGCTTCCCCGTAGCCTTCAACCATCGCGACATCTCTGCTTCCCTGCCGCCGGTCGCCACCGCAACCGCGCCAGCCTCACCGACTCGGCAGCTGGAGCTGCCTACTTCACCGTGCCGCCAGATAGGTCGCACCCTCATCTCAAATCACTTTATTTAGGCGTCAGTTGTCTGAATTTTTATTCTGGGCCAATCAATTCCGAATGGGAAGCAGCATCTCTCGAGGCGGAGGAGCTCCTAGGTTGTCGGTTGGCTGGTGTCTAACGTAAGGGTGCGGGGGCGCAAGTTCGTCGCGGAAGTAGCGCTTAGATGGCTATCTTAGAGTTGCAAGGGTTGAAGGTACTGCCGCCGCCAGATCTGGATGATGGCGAGTCTTTGTGGATTGGCCCGGGGGCGGCGCAACCACGGCAGTGCGGTGGGGCGGGAAGTGGGGTTTTGTTCAGGGCCACGGACGGCGGAGGCAGGTTGTTGTGCCATTGGTCACTGTCTCTTCGGGGAAGATTCTGAACAGTGTCAGCCGGGAGGCACAAGATGGCCATCAAGCCATCCGGCGTAGATCGGACAGTACCAAAATAAAATAAAACCGTGTGACCCCAATTTAGTCATCAGTCAATAGAAATGTGACCACTCTCGTACCTTGCTGTTGATCTCTTAGGGTATTTCTTCAGATCAAAGAGATGTGTCATTCTTAACATTATGTGTTTTCTGCATCTTCAGCCACACCGTCTTCCAACTCACCGCAACTGCTCCAACAAGGGAAGCATACACCAGAAGGGGGCTATAGTCCCCACTCAATAGTTCCCTGCATCGATTGCGCATGCCCGACATGGATAGCCACAACAACTGCAGGGCCATCGACAAGTCAGCACATGATGCTCATTGCTATGGATGGCGGCTAGATAGGTTGTACCCTTATCTTACTTGTGTGCAACATTTATAGCTTTGTTATTCATCTAAGCATGGAAAATATATTAACACATTTCACTGTATATTCATGTTGATCTCTTACGAGTCTTGTTAAGGAGTTAGCGTTGTTCCATAGTTCAGCTAAGAGACTTGTTCTTTAGGTAACGATGTTCCATAGTTATCATCCATCAGCCAATGCTATCCCACAGGCTGGTGATTATAGTATTATACCACTTCTAGTATTACCTATGTTGTTCTTTAGTACTTTTGTGTGCCATCTAGTTAATCTCGAGTACAAACGATACATATTATGTAGCTTTCATCTGTGTTCTCCCTTTAGTTTTTTAGACCTGTTGCTGCTAGTTAACCCCAGTCCTACTATTTATGTCGTCTCCTACAGGCACTCATTACATAAATCTAACTACTAGTTGTCTTCCATGCATGTCAGATATAATTGCACACACTGATTGATGCACAAGAACCTCACGGAGCAATGTAACGGCCAACAAACTTGACGTCAATGATACCCAATATGATGGAACATGTAAAGGCAGTTCTTCACAAGACTTGCAAAAAGATGATGAATCCTATTCACCCCACAAGGTCCTTGCTCTTACTTGGCCCTTGATATGGGTACAACATGCATATAATTTCCTGGAGTGCATCTACTCTGTTGCAATGCCTTGTGCTTAGCCTGCTGATCATGCATGTAAATATGGCATGCCTTCCTGTTTTTCAGTACCTATTCCATTCATGATAACATGTTTTCAAATTCAAGTACTATCATTCTACTCTATCGCAATGCCATCTGCTTAGTTTGGACATCATGCTTTTGAATTTCTTATGCATTGTTATTCATCAGTATATACTTCATCTGTCTACCATACCATGTTCTTTTTTACATTTAAGTGATGTTCTAGTGGTCTCTTGCAATGCCATCTTAGTTTCCCAATCATACACGCATATGTTGCCTTAGTGTTTTTTTGTATGTATTCCGCCGGCCTACAGTTTTACATTCAAGTAGTGTTCTTTTGCACTGTTGTCCTGTCATATCCCTAGATCTTACATCATACTCCCTCTGTCCAGATTACATGTCGCAGAAATGGATAAAACTAGATGTGTCTAGAACTGAAATACGCCTAGACCCGTCCATTTATTTTCGGATGGAGGGAATACATGCCAATATGGCATGCCTTTCTATTCTTCATTACCTGTTCCATCTCTGTTGTAGCATGTTTTATAATTGAAGCACCATTCTTCTATATAAGGCGTACAAGGGGAAGACGGCTATGTTAGAATCTGAAGGGTTGCAAACCAGGTCTTTGCAAAAGATCCAAATGCTAGGAGATAATAAACCAACTCCAGTTTTCATAGATACTGCTCCAGCACAGAGAAACCCAACTCCCACTGATAATAAGCAGATTCCAGTGGCCAAAGAACTAGTCTGCTCCAGTCCAGCAAAAGAATGTCAACTCCATTCTAAGAAGCGTGTGCGTATTCTCGCATCATGAAATTTTATAGCATTCTGATCATATTTTCTACATGTTTCTTACCCATCTCTCTTTTAGAAAATAAGGTTAAACTATAGAAGACTGCCTCCATTGGGATCATATTCGAGGAAAATATCTTGCGGGAATTCTGTGCTCCAATGCTGATATAAGTACCTGTTGTATATCACTATATTTTTACATCAGCATGTATTTTGTTAATCGGCATGAATCCAACCTTTACCTGATCTAAAATTAGTTGTAGCAAAATGTTAAAGGCGCCAATGTTGATTTTTGTAAGGAAAACTGCCTGGTAGTTTTGCATACTGAGCTGCATGAATGTACTATCTCATATCATGCACATTACTGAACTGTAGTGCTGCTCTGGTTGCCCATTCATTCATTGTGTCAATGTTGCTTTCGTATTACCTTACCTGACTGATGATACCTATGCCATATTGTGTTAATTTGGTGTAGGCTACTTGCCCAAACATTCGTTGTGTCAATGTTGCTTTCCAATTATCTGACTTGGCTAATGATAGCAATGCTAGCGTGTTAATTTGCTGCCGGCTGCTGAAGATAAGAAGACAAACTCTGAAAACAGCAAGGCAACCCCATTGTTTCTTTCTAATAAATCTAGGCCAGGTAATATGGCAATAACTCATGATTAATCTGTTCGGTTCCGCTCCTAATTTATGTTATGATGGAGTGGTCGACACACTCTCCACTATTAATAGTACAAGCCTGCCAAAATCGCCATCTGAATGAATTCAGTTTCCTCTATCTCGAATGCAATGGAAAAAATGTATGTTTGTGAACCAATTAATGGCTGAAGCAGTGATGAAAATGGTGGAGGAACCAGAAGTGCACATTCATGCGCAACAACAACTGATCAATGTTTTTAGAGACAGTGTAGCAAAGCAGCAAGAACTTGCCCACATGCTTATGGGCGTCATCCGCGCTGAGGTTGTAGAGATCGTTAGGTTCTGTTCATTTATTTGCATTGGCATCAATCTTTGATTGCCCAGTGGATGTAATTTCCTGTAATATATGCTGGATGTGCAACGTTTTTCCCTGTATGTCGTACCTTTGCTTGATCGGTTTTGGTCATGTGCATAATTACTTGTCGTAATGGGCTCAAATTATCTAATTTTGTCTAAAGACATGTACGAACTTTAGCGGGCCCATTAAGTTAATGGGTCGTTACCAGGCCGAAAGTAATGGTCGGCCCTCTTACCTCCCGGGTTGTAACAGGCCGACATCGAAGCGGGCAACAGGTGGGCCCATTTGATTTCACGGGACGTTAACAGGCTGTTACTAAGGTCGGGCTACATATGTCCCAACTATACTGTGGGCCTTTAGCAGGCCGAAAGAGACGGCGGGCTCATACTGGACCATGAAGAGCATGGGCCGCTAAGAGGCTGAAAGTCAGGTTGTACTGTAAATGGCCCAACTATGTTGTGGGCCTTTAGCAGGACGAAAGAGAAACCGGGCTGTTATTGGACCATGAAGAGCATGGGTCGTTAAAAGGCCAAAACTCAGGTCCGACTACAAATGGCCCAACTCATGTATGGGTCGTCAACAGGCTGAAAGACACACCGGGCCGGGAATTGGCCCAACAATTAAATGTGTCGCTAAAAGGTCAAAACTCAGGTCCGACTACAAATGGCCCAACTCATTTATGGGTCGTCAACAGGCTGAAAGACACACCGGGCCGGAAATTAGCCCAACACTTAAATGGGTCAATAAAAGGCCGAAAGATGTACATCCTGAAAATTGGTCCATCCCTTAAATGGGTCGTTAACAGGTCGAATTCACATCGGGGCCGATATTGAGCCCAAATATATAGCAGGCTGTTAACCGGCTCGAACTGACGATGGGATGCAATAGTGTCAAATCTTTAACGGGCCAAATTGCCACATCTTGTATGGGTCGTGGGCTTAAATGGACCTGACACAAGTAGGCCTTATATGGGCCAGTCTGCTAATTTTTATTGGGCCGACCTTTTTCACCGGAATGGGCCACTGTTGAGCCGTGCCATGTGTCGACCTATCATAGGCGGCTCCTGTCCAATGAGTGGATGACATTTGTCTCAACGGTGAGCCAACACGTGTTACCTCCGGCCAATGAGAATCTTACACGTGGAAAATCCTCATTGGTAAGGGTTGTTAACGGGTTATCGGATCCAAAACCGGACCAGATAGCTTAACGGCGACCCATTACGGAGGATGCCACGTGTCGATCACCCTTGACGACAGCACTTCATGACGTGCCATTTATCGTCATGGAAGTGGACATTTTCGTGATGATAATTTTGGTAATGTCATGGAACACTTCTACGACAGCACAGGTATGACTATCTTGATTCTGTCATAAAATCGTCATAGATGTACATCCATGACAGAAAACGTGACCTACTGTGACAAACACGTATCATCACAAAAGTGTATTTTTTTGTAGTGTTGTGTGCCCGTTGTTGTTGTATGGATCCTTGTCCCCATTTGGGATTGTTTATGTTTTTCCACGACGGTGGCCGTAAGTGTCTTTTGTAGACACGGGGCCACCCAGGACCTAGCCCAGAGGGGAGTTGGTCAAAGTGGCCGGGAGAGTGTCATGGGAAATAGATCAGTTTTGTCGGAACATCGTTGGTCCACCCGAATGGGAGCGTGAGGCCATGGGTTCCGTGGTGGGCGTACAGTGTACGAACCTCTGCAGAGTGTGTGTTTAAATCTATCAATAGCCACGCCCGCGGATTTGGGCCCAGTTCATAGTCTGTCACACTATGGGTCAACAGTAATATTAATAATGTGCTTAATAACAACCCTGGTTCAATGACGAGAAAGAGGTTGGTTGTGATCGTGAGAGGATCACCGTGGTATCGAGGATACCGACTTGTTGGATATTTGTGGAGTTATGCGAGAATCACGGGTAAAGGTCAAGCTCCTTGTGGTCATGTAATGATTACTACGGTATTGTTTATACCAAGCTTGATTGGATCCTGAGATGATCGTGTGATGTCCGTGATGGTAAGCTGATGTATGTGATGGTTACGAGGTAACCCAAGTAGAGTAAGTTGTTCCATGATAGTGTCATCATGGGTCATGTAGAATCCTCATGTTTATGTTCTTGTCATGCTCATAGTGTTCTAGTGGTATCATGTTCATCTTGTTCATGCTATGATTGATCTAATAGTATCATGTTAATCCTTGTTAACCTGTAATTGCAATGCTGTTGTTTGTCTTGATTGCTCTTGGTTGTTGTGAGCTTGCAAGTACATTCAATGTACTGACCTGGCATGTCATGCCAGTTTGCAGGTCATGCCGGATTTATTGCTTGTTTGTCGTGGATTCCTTGTTTGCGAGCTAGGATAAGCGTTCCAGCCAGAGTCCCTGCGGAGTGGAGTTCATCATCGTCGTCGTTGTTCCGCTGCCAATAGTTATTCTGCTGCTAGAAGTTATTCCGCTGCTTCGTGTTGTTTGGCCGCTTGCATATAGCAACCATGGTAGGCGTAGTGTCGTCGTGCCGATGTAATCCCTTGTACCCACATAGATTGTAATAAAGAGTGATTTGTTCTATGCTAAGCAGTGACGTATTCCAGAAGACTTCTCCTTGATCTCTGGGCTGGAATATGGGGCATTCCGGTTTCTCTGAGCCGGGGTGCCATAGGCCCAGACCCCGGGGCTCCTGTCGGTGTACTAAGAGTTGGATCCTTAGTACCCCAGACTTATACACAGCAGTAGCAGCCTTCCCGCCAGCAAGGCTTGCCGGAGGATAACTAAAGCTAAACTCAAGATCAGATTACAAGGATACAAAGAAGATCTCCGAAGACAGAGATCAAGAATACTGAAGATAGAGCTCGAGGACCCGGCAAGATCCTTGCCGGGGGAAGCTGGCGAAGCCCGCCAAGCTCCAAGACCGGCAAACTCCAAGCCCAGCAAAAATTGCTTAGCCACAGCTCCACCTCATCGATCAGGTTTTCACTTGTTAATTAGGTGTTGAGCAGGCAGGTAGTTAGGTGAGTCTTTTCTAGGCATGTGGCAGCTCGCCTCTGAACATATAACTTTAATGACACCCGTCCAGGTGATGTGATGTGTCAAGGAAATAAGTGATAGATGGGCGAACAAAATAGAAGGAGAGACTGCTCTTACTGGGGAGCTCCATCCATAAGACACCTCACAGCGCAATAACTGCATTTGTCCTAACCCGTCAGAGATAGGTATTTGCATTGTAGCCACTATTTACAATGTGTGTTTACCATTGGGCACTGTGGTGATCCCTTAGTCTATAAAAGGAGGCACATGGCTACCTTAACAAAGGCGGAAACCCTGTCCATTTGCATATGTAGTTGCACCTTCCGTGCACCTTGCCAGGACGTGTGCACCTTGTAACTGGACACATATACACCCAATATACAAAGTAGGAGTAGGATTTTACTGGACCGAACCTGGGTAAACCTCATGCGTTTCTACTAGCTCTACTCTTTGTGCTCGTCGATCCCGCCCGTCGAACCGCAAAGGGATCGCCATGATCACATAGATGGTCGTACGAACGACAATAATTATCTTTGTTTATCATTTACCTACTTGAGGACGAGCAGGAATTAAGTTTGGGGTGTTGATACGTCTCAAACGTATCTATAATTTTTTATTGTTTTATGTTGCCATATTATCATTATATATACTTTTATTATCATTTTACATCATTTATATTATTATTTTGGACTAACCAATTAATTTATTGCCAAGTGTCAATTCATGTTTTCTACTTGTTCTTAGTTTCATCGGAAATCAATATCCGCGGAGGTAAAAATACGTTGTTCTTCCATGAGAGAGAGAGTCGTTGTTGCCCTGGCTGCCATCACACCACCCATATCCTGGGATTCTCCGCAGTCAAATCCATCCAACACGACGCCGGGTGTGCTCATGTCGCCGTCAAATCCATTCAGTATGGCGCCCGTGAGCCCACGTGGAAAGGTTTGCTCCTCTCGGATGTATTCCCTGTTGCCGCTCCCATTGAGGGATCCGAGACTAATTCGTCATTAAACTATGATATGCACATCAGCGCTCATTGCTAAGCCCCTCATCCGTTCTCACCGTCTTGCTGATATTGTATGTAATTAAATTTTGTATATAAATACGTGTGAATTGGCCTAAATGAACTTGGTGGGACAGTTTAACGGCATTTCCTAAACGGCGCCTTAAGTGCTCATTTTAGGTGTTAGGGCAAATGGGCGCACACCCCCTTCTCCACGCGGGCTGGCCCATTTCATTTTTTTTTCTCCTCTTTATTAAGGAGCAAAAATAATACGAGTGCAGTGGGAATTGAACCATGACTTCCTAGTCATATGCACACTAAGCTAACCACCATAGCCACCGCACCTTTGCGTCTCTCATCAGTTTTTTACTTCTTTTCTTCTTTCTTGTTTCTTTTTCATTTTTTTATTTTTTTCTTGGAAGATTTTCGTTTAGTTTTTTCTTTTATTTTTTCATTTTTCTTAGAACTGTTTTTGTTCTTTTTTATATATTTTTTTTCTAAATACATGAACATTCTCTTCAAATTTGTGAACTTTTTCTCAATTCGATGAACTTTTTTTCAAAGTTGATGAACTTTTATCTAATTCAATGAACTTTTATTTTGAGATTTGATAAAAAAATCAAACACGGTGAACTTTTTTGAAATCCATGAACTTTTTTTGAATTTCGATGAACTTATTCAAATTCGATGAATTACTTTTAAAATTTTGTGAACTTTTTTTCAAATTTGATGAACTAATTTTCAAAGTTTATGAAATTTTTGTTCACCGTATTGAAGAAAAATGTTCACCATACATTGAAAAAATGTTCAGTGTGTATAAAAAAATGTTCATCATGTCTAGAAATTTTGTTCAGCATGCACTCAAATGGAGTTCATCGTATTTAAGAAAAGTTCTATGTGTATTTGAATATTGTTCACCATACATTGAAAAAATGTTCAGTGTGTATAAAAAATGTTCATCATGTAGAGAAATTTTGTTCAGAATGTACTCAAAAAAAGTTCAGCGTATTTTAAAAAAATGGTTAGTGTTTCTTTGTATAATGTTCACCCTATACTAAGAAAATGTTCAATGTGTATTCTAAATTTCCTTTCTAAAAATTGTTCGCAGTACAAAGAAAAGGAATATTCGAAATTTGATGAACTATATTCAGAATTGATGAACTATTTTTTTCAAATTCGGTGAACTTTTTTCAGAATTGGTTAACTTTTTTTTTCTAATTCGTTTTTAAAAAAAATTGATGAACCTTTTCGAGTTCCATGAATGTTTTTTAAAATTGAACTTTTATTACACATCTATGATTTTCTTTTTCTTTTTTATGTTTCCCTTTTCTGAAATGATTTTTATGGTACAGAATTTATGTCAATGTTGTACTAGAAGAAGTATTAAGTAGGTTTATTTTTGGATTATAGACATGTAAGTGGTCCTGGTGCAGTGGTAACTGCACTATTTGTTTCGGCTGTATATGTAGGTGCGTTGGTTCGAATCCCACTACCTGCAATTATGTTTCTACCATGTTTTCTTTTTGGCGAGGTTGTTGGGCCGGCCCGCTAGGCGACGCGCGCGAGCGCCAGGAACATTAAGCGGCGCAGAAGGCGCCCTATAGGAGCTCCCCAGTTTAACATGAGTTCGATCAACCATTGCTAGCATTTTTCACACGTGACTCAACGACCCATAAGAAAAGGCTTAACGCTGGAACGACGTGGCCCAGTATGGGCATGACGAGTGCGTGCAACACGTGTGTCCGAAAACGCTACAGATGGATGGACAAACGGACCGCGGGTTGTTTATCTAAAATACGTCAGGGGTTTCTATAAAATTGCATGAGGGACCATGACAAGAATATCACCTCCTTTTATGCATATTTTTTTGTCAACAAAGCTTTGTTTTTTATTATTATTCCTCACTCATAGAGTTACGATCCTTGGCAACAAGTGCAGAAATAAAAGCAAAGCTTGGTTGTGAGTAGCAGTATCCAAAATTTGCAGATCTCCATGGCTTTTTGGCATGTAGACCATATTCCAAGAAATTAGGGCATGGTCGAGTTTTTTCTGAATGAGTGCATGGTTGATGTTGATCGCACAACATAAATTCCCAACAAATAAGGTCCAAGGAACCTCTCACTCACATGGTATGGTTGTGTTCTACCCTTAGTCATTGTGTCTCCACCTGTTAACATCTCTCACTTTCAGCTCCCCTCTCTATGGCGACTCGCGCGGCAAGTCGCGGCCACCGTCTAAGTCTGGCATTCCGGTCGCCGCTACCCTCATCGGTGTTGCTCTCTGCGGTGGGAATCCCAGGCGGTTCCAGGTTTTTGTGCCTCGACGCGGAATCCATCTCACCTGACGAGGAGGGTGTGCCTGTCGTCGGGATCCAGATGGCTAGGTACGTGCTCGACAAAGGTGGGTTTACCGCGGAGTGAACTTCGGTGGTTGGCCAGAGGAGGAAGATGGAACCCGAGTTAGTGCAAGAATTCTAGGAGGACGCCAGCTTCCCTACACCAGCGTCATGTTTCTGGGAGAGGCAATCTTTGTTTCCGCTAGAGATCGACGCGAAGGTTCGGGACGAACAGGAGGAGGGTGTTGCGGAGGTTCAGACAAGCCCACGTCAGCTTGGTAGATCTGTAGCCTGTGAAGCGGTGGCACCTTGCAGGAGATCGTCGTCGTTGCCGTCGGCCTGCGCGTCACCCGAGCGCGTGTCGAAGCAGGGCGAGGCGGCGGTAAAGCAAGGGGACACATCAGAGGCGCATTAAATGAGTCTTGTCCCGTAATGGCTAAGTGATAAGCTTAACCACAGTACACCGATGCCACCTCTTGTGTGCCACTGTGGCGATCCCCTTGACTATAAAAGGAGGCCCAAGGCATCCAGGAGAAGGATTCGGACCCTTGGACAAGTTACGCTCAGTGTAGCTAGCTCAAGAACTCCAAGAATACAGATATACACATCAAAGCAGGACTAGGGTATTACGCGTCCATGCGGCCTGAACCTGGGTAAACGACTGGTGTGCTTGTGTTGACTGCTGATCCCGCTCTTCTCACGACCCCGCGCCCCGCAACCCTGGTAGGGATTCTTGTGATCCCATAGGTGTCGTTTTCCACCGACAGCTGCCGATTCAAAGGCCAGTTCAGGAGCGGGTATCCAAGATTGAGCAACAGCTCAAGGACGCCACTCGTAAGTGCGAGCTCCTCGAAGAGGAGAATAAAGCTAAGGCATCCAAACTCGCCAAGGCCCTTCAAGAAGCCCAAGAGGCAAGGTCCGAATCCCGAGCGGCTCGCGAGGAGATCCGACAGGCCGGACAGATAGCAGCTAGTAAGCCCTTTCTTTTATAGTCTAAGTTTGGTGATCAGAGGTATGCCTTGCTTAATCGACTATGGAATTCTCTAGACGCCTTTGCGGATCTTCCGAAGAGTGTCGTCGACGTTGTGCAATTCTACCGAGCCCAGGAGGGGCATGCGCTGGAGAAGCTGTTCTGGTCCCAGTTCGCGACGCAGGAGCGCTCGGCCCTGCTGAACGACCAAATGGTGCAGTGCGCTGAGCTGCATAAGATGTCCGGAGCAGCCATGAAGGAGGTCATAGTCCGGCTGTGGCCAGCCGAACCCGCTCCGAGCAGCTATTTTGGCCTAGTGCGGCGACTCATCGATGTCGTGCCACGAATTGACGCAATCAAGTGGTCAGTGTGCATAGAAGGTGCACGGATGGCCTTCGCTCGCGTCCATATGCACTGGGCAAAGATGCAGGCCGCCGTTATCGCGGTTGAGGGTTCTCCTGGAGGCAAGGACCACCACACGCCGGAGCGCTCTTTAGAAGACGTCCTAGAGGGAACTCGCTTGATAGAGGGTCAATGCTCAAAGCACATTATATTCGAATGAATGTATCCAAATGACCCGGACGTGTTTATTATATATATTAAGGCCTTGTGATACATTTGTGCCATTGTCTGAAAGTTCTTTCCTCCTGTGCGGCCGTTTTTGTATTCCTGAGAGTTTTCCAGTCGTCGGCTTCGGCCCCCACGTAGATACTATGGGGGTGTTCGGAATGGCACATGAGCACACTTGATCCAACGTCTTGGTCCGTAAAGGAGGTGTTAGTGCGGTGAACCAGGCAATCGAACTATATGGCTTTAACACTCTCACTTAGCCATAGGAGTTTGACGATGGGGCTAAGATAGCCCCTGGCATGTATGTGGCTATCCGGATGCGGGTACATTACGTATGTGACCGGAAAAACGGTCCTTCGTGTAATACGGAAAAAATCGTTAAAGATTTAATAAGTCCCCGAGTGGCTGACCAGCTCTCGCCACATCATGGTAATCAGTTTTTGGCTTTCTCTACTAAGGTGCTTGACAGGATGAACCGGAAACACAATCGCATTAGTTCTCCCTTTACTACCCCAGCCGAATAGACGGAACGTAAGGTAGCAAACACAGGAGCCGGGCAACCCAACTATTGACCAAAGACATGATTCGGAGTCGATGCATATAATACCAAATTTGGGACGCCGAAGTGTGCTATAAAGCTTTTCGGGCTTTTGTTTGGCGACACACATGTGGCCACATAGAGCCCCTGGCAATGGGTGTCAAGGTGTGTGAGTGAGACAACTAGGGAGACAGAATACAATTTTATGACCTTCTGCACAACATGTGTGTCGTAATGACCTTTTGCACAATTTTAAAGGAGTAATACCTGGTGTAGAAGCTCGTTGCTCGGGCACAATAACATTGGAGGTCGTCTTCGGCTTGCCAAACAACTTCCCGCAGTGAAGACTTGATCTTTGATATCGTCCCCTTCCGAAGTGGCTATCACGCACTGCTCGGACGGACCGCTTTCACTCGATTCAACGCAGTCCCACACTACGCGTATTTATAGCTGAAGATGCCCGGCCCACGTGGCGTCATAACAGTCAATGGAAACACGGAATGCTCCCTCCATACCGAGGAGCACACCGCGGCCCTCGCGGCCGAAGTACAGAGCGGCCCTATGAAGCCGCACACCTTATCGGCCATCAAATCGCCGGACATGGTTAAACGAGTCCAGTTTGTTCCGCATGATGACAGCTCGGCCATTCCAGAGCTCGACTAGTAGTTTTGTCTTCGTCGATCGCCGCACACACCCGCGGGGTTCGTACCGCGCATGCATAATTATGCACTCAAAATACCTTGGGCGTCAATGAAGGCACAATACGGACATGCCTATAGTACGGTTTGACCCTGTATGACCCTCCACCTTTCTTCTTCAATTATTTTTTCTTCTACCACAGGTGCATTCAAACCTATATATCATACGGACTTACAAGGACTAATTTTTCAAGCCCAGTCTCATACGGATAGCCGAAGAAGGAACCTCTCTCTACAAGGCAAAAGCGGCGCAGACGTGCGGCAGGATGTCCAAACGATTCCTCATACCAAACTTTAGTCAAGGACCTGTATCAAGCTTTCCTCCTTATTCTCAGACTAACATAAATTTATAGACAACTTATGAAATTTTTCTGTGCTAGACAACTAACTTACTACATGAAATTTTCTCTTTTTTGTTTCTTCCAAATAAAATAACTTATGAACTTCAAACTTTGCAAGATTGCAAAACATTCTTACTCCAATGTGAGAAAAAACTTATAGATTTTTCGACCAACATAAATATACAAAATGAGATTTTCTTTATTCAAAAATGTTATTTTTGTACTTATGATGCACAGAAAAATCCGAAAGTTTTTTCCGAAATTCTAGTTAGAATGTTTTGTTGTGCTGCAAAGTTTGAAGTTCATATGTTGTTTTATTTGGAAGAACAAAAAAGATAAAAGTCTTTGCACGAATCGCGATGCAGAGATGGATGGCCAGATAAGGAGGTGCACCTAAGCCTATGCTCCATAGGATATTTTCCCGTGATCAACGGAGATTCAAACTCGTTGTTTTGGCATGCGGGTGTCGGTGCATGCATAGCCTGATGCAAGCCAGGACTTCTCCTGGGCCTTTCTTCAGCGTCAAATGAGGGTCCTCTGGATAGGGTTTTCTTTGTTGTCAGAACCGCTTGTGATTGACAATGCAACGCCTCTCTCGTCTACAACTTTGACCACGCCGTCACTGATCGTCCGCTCGCCATCACTGGTGCAGCCGCTCTTGCCATCTTTCGGCCCGTCGACGCTCGGGATGCCGGCCTCCATCGCAACGCCTCCTGCCGGTAGCTCTGCACATTCATACGAAGGTCGCGGCCTCACCGCTACGGCCCGTGGCGGGCGCCCCCCCCCCCCTCTTGCTAGGGGGGAGGGCTCGGCTGGGGGAGGACGACCTCCGGTTGGTCCCCTGGATCCTGGCCAGGCGCATACCACGGCTGCTATGGCTGGCACAACTGGCTCGTCGGCCATGCACATGCAGCAAGAAGGGCCACGTTTAGGGTGTGTTTGGTTGTCTGGGTACCAAAAATGCTAAATGTACGGCCTTTTACAAGCTTTCACAGGCTCCTTCCTAACCAACTAAACATGCCCCCCTGAGTTTCAGGGGGGTGGGGCCCCAACCTTCCCTTAATCCAATCCAATTTTACAGCTTAAACACTCCTTGTAAAACCCTATAAATGTCTGTCAATGTAGCATTGCTAGTTCGGGTACCTCCATGTAACGCCCCGAGACTGATGCGCAAGATGTCTTCCAGTTATTCGCCGTCATTCCCATGTCATTCGCTTGCTTGTTGCACTTTGACATGTCATCATGTGCATTCATCTGCATGTTTTCAAAACTTGCATCCGCTCGTAGTTGCCTGATCTCCCAGTTCTCTCTGGTGTCCCTTCCGAGCCCAGACACCCTCGCACGCGCCCGCGGCACCTCAGAAATATTATTTCATAAGTGGCATAAAAATATTCTCGGAATGAGGTGAAAGTTGCCGTGCACTCTTGTTATAACGTAGGTAGACCGCCTGCCAAATTTAGTCGCATTCAGAGTCCGTTTGATAGCCCAACCGTTAAACATATAGCGGCATTATAGCCGGTCAAATGTCGGATGTTTTCGGTCTCTGAAAACCCGTGTCGAGCTGCATTTCTCTTCTCTCCTCTCAGCCCAACCCTCTTAAACAGCGCACCTAGCCCCACTACCTACCCCCTCTCACCGGAGCCGTACGATCGAGATCGAATGGCTAGAAAACACCCCCTAGACCCAGACCCTAGCAAAATCTGCTATTTATAGACCCCCCATGCCATTTTGGGCATCTCCTAACCCCTCCCCTAACCTCCAGCACCGCCGCTCCTCCTCAAATTCCGGCGCCAGCCACCACCACCTCGCCACTAGGCGCGCCCAAATTGGTCGTCGCCACTCAGCCGCCGGCTGCAGCCACTCCTTGCTCGCCGCGTCGCCTCCCCAAGCCCCCACTCCGCCGTGGCCCGCCAGGCCCATCGCAGCCCGCCCTCGGGCCAAATCGGGTCGTGCCCCCTGATACGTCTCCAACGTATATATAATTTTTTATTGTTCCATGCTATTATATTACCCCTTTTGGATGTTTATGGGCTTTATTTTACACATTTATATCATTTTTGGGACTAACCTACTAACCGGAGGCCCAGCCCATATTGCTGTTTTTTTTGCCTATTTCAGTATTTCGAAGAAAAGGAATATCAAACGGAGTCCAGACGGAATGAAACCTTCGAGAGCGTGATTTTTGGAACGAACGTGATCCGGAGAGCTTGGAGTGCAAGTCAAGAAGCAGCCGAGGGCTCCACGAGATAGGAGGTCGCCCCTCCCCCTATAGGGTGCGCCCCCCTATCTCGTGGGCCCCTCGGGCGGCCACCGACGTACTTCTTCCTCCTATATATACCTACGTACCCCGAAAACATCCAGGGGCACCACGAAACACAATTTCCACCGCCGTAACCTTCTGTATCCGCGAGATCTCATCTTGGAGCCTTCATCGGCACGCTGCCAGAGGGGGAATCAACCACGGAGGGCTTCTACATCAACATCCTTGCCCCTCCGATGAGTTGTGAGTAGTTTACCACAGACCTACGAGTCCATAGTTATTAGTTAGATGGCTTCTTCTCTCCTTTTGGATCTCAATACAATGTTCTCCCCCTCTCTTGTGGAGATCTATTCGATGTAAACTCTTTTTGCGGTGTGTTTGTCGAGATCCGGTGAATTGTGGGTTTATGATCAAGTTTATCTATGAATAATATTTGAATCCTCTCTGAATTCTTTTATGTATGATTGAGTTATATTTGCAAGTCTCTTCGAATTATCAGTTTGGTTTGGCCTACTAGATTGATCTTTCTTGCCATGGGAGAAGTGCTTAGCTCTGGGTTCAATCTTGCGGTGTCCTTACCCAGTGACAGAAAGGGTTGCAAGGCACGTATTGTATTGTTGCCATCGAGGATAACAAGATGGGGTTTATATCATATTGCTTGAGTTTATCCCTCTACATCATGTCATCTTGCTTAATGTGTTACTCTGTTCTTATGAACTTAATACTCTAGATGCATGTTGTATAGCGGTCGATGTGTGGAGTAATAGTAGTAGATGCAGGCAGGAGTCGGTCTACTTGTTATGGATGTGATGCCTATATACATGATCATGCCTAAATAATCTCATAACTATGCGCTTTTCTATCAATTGCTCGACAGTAATTTGTTCACCCACCGTAATACTTATGCTATTTTGAGAGAAGCCTCTAGTGAAACCTATGGCCCCCGGGTCTATCTCTTATCATATTTGCTTTCAATCTACTTTTATTTGCATCTTTACTTTTTGCATCTATATCATAAAATACCAAAAATATATTTATCTTATCATACTATCTTTATTAGATCTCACTTTCGCAAGTGGTCGTGAAGGGATTGACAACCCCTTTATTGCCTTGGTTGCGAGTTCTCAGTTTGTTTGTGTAGGTGCGTGGGACTTTTGAGGAGCCTCCTACTGGATTGATACCTTGGTTCTCAAAACTGAGGGAAATACTTACGCTACACTTGCTGCATCACCCTCTCCTCTTCGAGGAAAACCAACGCAAGCTCAAGACGTAGCAAGAAGGATTTCTGGCGCCGTTGCCGGGGAGGTCTTCACTCAAGTCAAGACATACCAAGTACCCATCACAAACCCATCTCCCTCGCACTTACATTATTTGCCATTTGCCTCTCATTTTCCTCTCCCCCACTTCACCCCTGCCGTTTTATTCACCCTCTCTTTCCCAATCTCCTCCTCTCTCTTTCTCTTGCCTTTTTCCGTTTGCCGTGTGTAGTTCGTTTACCTTGTCAGCATGTCTAGTTCCTTATCCGCTCCTATGTCTCCCGAGTTTGAAGTTCTTCACTTCAAGCAAAGGCAAGGAGAAAACTTAAAAGATGCTTGGTATAGGATGATGGAATCTTATCGCAAGTGCACCCTAGAGGTGAACTTTAGAATTCTTCTTCGTAATTTTTATGTTGGGTTAAATATGACGCATAGACAACTCTTGGATTGCATTGCCAAGGGAAATTTCATTGAAATTGATCCTAGTATTGTGCATGAAATTATAGAGGGAATAGTGGGAACACTACCTCAAAAGGGAGGATCACATCCTACCCAAGAAGAAACCCAAGTGTTTGGAAAGATTTGCGAAGTAACAAAAATATTACAAAAGTCTCTTGAGCCTCTTAAAAGTGTTAGCGGAAATCTTCACCGCATGAATATGTTGATTACTCTTTGCAATAAGCGGTTGGATTCTTTAGATCTAAAAATTTCCGAGTATGAAGGGAAGCCGAAAGAACCTCCCGGATTCGAGCATGACTCCGCTAAAAAATTGAAAATACAAGATGACACTCGTTAGATCTATCTTTGCTTTTTATGCCTAGCTAGGGGCGTTAAACGATAGCGCTAGTTGAGAGGCAACCCAATTTTCCTTATGTTTTTTGTTTTTTCTCCTGTTTAGTAATAAATCTTGCATCTACCTTCTGTTTAGATGTGTTTTTATCTTTTAATTAGTGTTTGTGCCAAGTAGAACCTATAGGATAACCTACGATGATAGTTGATTTGATTCTGCTGAAAAACAGAAACTTTGCGCGCACGAATATAATTTTGTTAAATCACAGGAACGTTATTTTGCGTTGATTCTTTTTGATGCTGTTCAACAAAAAAATTGTACAGGACTTCCTATTTTTGTAGGATTTTTAGAGTTCTATAAGTTTGCGTTAGTTACAGATTTCTACAGACTGTTCTGTTTTTGACAGATTCTGTTTTTCGTTTGTTGTTTTCTTATTTCAATGCATCTATGGCTAGTAAATTAGTTTATAAACCATAAGGAAGTTGGAATACAGTAGGTTTAACACCAAAATAAATAAAGAATGAGTTCATTGTAGTACCTTATGTGGTGGTTTTGTTTTGTTTTGTGTTGTGAAGTTTTCAAGTTTTGGGTAAAGCTTTTATGGACTATGGAATAAAGGGTGGCAAGAGCCTAAGCTTGGGGATGCCCAAGGCATCCCAAGATATTCAAGAATAGCCAAAAGCCTAAGCTTGGGGATGCCCCGGGAAGGCATCCCCTCTTTCGTCTTCATTCATTGGTAACTTTACTTGGAGCTATAATTTTATTCGCCACATGATATGTGTTTTGCTTGGAGCGTCGTGTATTATATTAGTCTTTGCCTTTTAGTTTACCACAATCATCCTTGTTGTACACACCTTTTGGGAGAAGCCTATTTGATTATAATTTGCTAGAATACTCCATGTGCTTCACTTATATCTTTTGAACCTGATAGTTTTTGCTCTAGTGCTTCACTTATATCTTTTAGAGCACGGTGGTGTCTTAATTTTGTAGAAATTGCTAGTCTCTCATGCTTCACTTATATCTTTTTGAGAGTCTTTTAGAACAGCATGGTATTTGCTATGGTCATAAAGTTGGTCCTAGAATGATGAGCATCCAAGTTAGGTATAATAAAAACTATCATAGGAAGTGAATTGGATGCTATGATCAATTTGATACTTGATAATTGTTTTGAGATATGGAGGTAGTGATATTAAAGTCATGCTAGTTGGGTGATTATGAATTTAAAGAATGCTTGTGTTGAAGTTAGCAAGTCCCGTAGCATGCACGTATGGTTAAAGTTGTGTAACAAATTTGAAACATGAAGTGTACCTGGCTTATGCATCCTTATGAGTGGCGGTCGGGGACGAGCGATGGTCTTTTCCTACCAATCTATCCCCTAGGAGCATGCGCGTAGTACTTGGTTTTTGATGACTTCTAAACTTTTGCAATAAGTATATGAGTTCTTTAGACTAATGTTGAGTCCATGGATTATACGCACTTTTACCTTTCCACCTTTGCTAGCCTCTTCGGTACCGTGCATTGCCCTTTCTCACCTTGAGAGTTGGTGCAAACTTCGCCGGTGCATCCAAACCCCGTGATACGATACGCTCTATCACACATAAACCTCCTTATATCTTCCTCAAAACAGCCACCATACCTACCTATTATGGCATTTCCATAGCCATTCCGAGATATATTGCCATGCAACTTTCCATCGTTCCGTTCATCATCATCATGACATACTTTACTTTTGTCATATTGCCATTGCATGATCATGTAGTTGACATCGTATTTGTGGCAAAGCCACCATGCATTTTTTTTCATACATGTCACTCTTGATTCATTGCACCATCCCGATACACCGCCGGAGGCATTCATATAGAGTCATATCTTCTTCTAGTTTCGAGTTGTAATTCTTATGTTGTAATCAATAGAAGTGTGATGATCATCATTATTAGAACATTGCCCAAAGAAAAAAAAGAAGAAGGAAGGCCAAAAAGAAAAAAAAAGGCCCAAAAAAAGGAAAAAAAGAAAAAGAAAAAGAAAAAAAGAAAAAAAGAAAATATAAATAAAAAGGGCAATTTTACTATCTCTTTTTCCACACTTGTGCTTCAAAGTAGCACCTTGTCCTTCATGTAGTGAGTCTCATATATTGTGCTTCAAAGTAGCACCATGTTTTTCATGTAGTAAGTCTCATGTGTTGTCTTTTTCATACTAGTGAGAATTTTTCATTATAGAACTTGGCTTGTATATTCCTACGATGGGCTTCCTCAAATGCCCTAGGTCTTCGTGAGCAAGCAAGTTGGATGCACACCCACTAGTTTTCTTTTGTTGAGAATTCATTTATAGCTCTAGTGCATCCGTTGCATGGCAATCCCTACTCCTCATGTTGACATCAATTGATAGGCATCTCCATAGCCCATTGATTATCCTCGTCAATGTGAGACTTTCTCCTTTTTTGTCTTCTCCACACAATCCCCATCATCATATTCTATTCCACCCATAGTGCTATATCCATGGCTCACGCTCATGTATTGCGTGAAGATTGAAAAAGTTTGAGATTATTTAAGTATAAAACAATTTCTTGGCTTGTCATCGGGGGTATAGAAGTTGGGAACAACTTTGTGTGATGAAAATGAAGCATAGCCTAACTATGTGATTTTGTAGTTATGAACTTTCTTTTGCCATGTTATTTTGAGAAGACATAATTACTGTGATTAGTATGCTTGAAGTATTACTATTTCTTTTATCAATATGAACTTTTATTTTGAATCATTTGGATCTGAACATTCATGCCATAATAAAGAAAATTACATTATGAATTATGCTAGGTAGCATTCCACATCAAAAAAATTCTTTTTATCATTTACTTACTCGAGGACGAGCAGGAATTAAGCTTGGGGATGCTTGATACGTCTCCAACGTATCTATAATTTTTGATTGTTCCATGCTATTATATTACCCCTTTTGGATGTTTATGGGCTTTATTTTACACATTTATATCATTTTTTGGACTAACCTACTAACCGGAGGCCCAGCCCATATTGCTGCTTTTTTGCCTATTTTAGTATTTCGAAGAAAAGGAATATCAAACGGAGTCCAAATGGAATGAAACCTTCGGGAGCGTGACTTTTGGAACGAACGTGATCCGAAGAGCTTGGAGTGCAAGTCAAGAAGCAGCCGAGGGCTCCACGAGATAGGAGGGGCCCCCCCTATAGGGCGCACCCCCCTGTCTTGTGGGCCCCTCGGGCAGCCACCGACGTACTTCTTCCTCCTATATATACCTACGTACCCCGAAAACATCCAGGGTCACCACGAAACACAATTTCCACCGCCGTAGCCTTCTGTATCCGCGAGATCTCATCTTGGATCCTTCGTCGGCACTCTGCCGGAGGGGGAATCAACCACAGAGGGCTTCTACATCAACATCGTTGCCCCTTCGATGAGTTTTGAGTAGTTTACCACAAACCTACGGGTCCATAGTTATTAGCTAAATGGCTTCTTCTCTCTTTTTGGATCTCAATACAATGTTCTCCCCCTCTCTTGTGGAGATCTATTCGATGTAAACTCTTTTTGCGGTGTGTTTGTCGAGATCCGATGAATTGTGGGTTTATGATCAAGTTTATCTATGAATAATATTTGAATCCTCTCTGAATTCTTTTATTTATGATTGAGTTATCTTTGTAAGTCTCTTCGAATTATCAGTTTGGTTTGGCCTACTAGATTGATCTTTCTTGCCATGGGAGAAGTGCTTAGCTTTGGGTTCAGTCTTGCGGTGTCCTTACCCAGTGACAGAAAGGGTTGCAAGGCACGTATTGTATTGTTGCCATCAAGGATAACAAGATGGGGTTTATATCATATTGCTTGAGTTTATCCCTCTACATCATGTCATCTTGCTTAATGTGTTACTCTGTTCTTATGAACTTAATACTCTAGATGCATGCTGGATAGGGGTCGATGTGTGGAGTAATAGTAGTAGATGCAGGCAGGAGTCGGTCTACTTGTTATGGACGTGATGCCTATATACATGATCATGCCTAGATAATCTCATAACTATGCGCTTTTCTATCAATTGCTCGACAGTAATTTGTTCACCCACCGTAATACTTATGCTATTTTGAGAGAAGACTCTAGTGAAACCTATGGCCCCCGGGTCTATCTTTTATGATATTTGCTTTCAATCTACTTTTATTTGCATCTTTACTTTTTGCATCTATATCATAAAATACCAAAAATATATTTATCTTATCATACTATCTTTATTAGATCTCTATTTCACAAGTGGCCGTGAAGGGATTGACAACCCCTTTATTGCGTTGGTTGCAAGTTCTCAGTTTGTTTGTGTAGGTGCGTGGGACTTTTGAGGAGCCTCCTACTGGATTGATACCTTGGTTCTCAAAACTGAGGGAAATACTTACGCTACACTTGTTGCATCACCCTCTCCTCTTCGAGGAAAACCAACGCAAGCTCAAGACATAGCACCCCCGCACCATCGCGCGCTGCCCAGGAGCTCGCCCGAGCCCCTCTGCTCCGCCGCATCGGCACCTCCGGCGAGCCCCGCCGACCGCCGCTGCCTTGCGACCCCTTCGTCTCGAGCGCGTCCCTCCGCCGCCGTGCCCGAGCTCCGCCCTCCGCCGCGTCCCTGTCGCCTCATCGCCCCACCGACCGCACCTCCCCACGGTCTCGCCCTCACTGCCGGGATCTGCTCGCCTTGGCTTATGGGAGCCCCGGTGTCGTCCCTCCTCGTCAGATCTGGAGTCCCCTACCCCGGATCCGCGCCCTCCACCTTGCCCCGACCTCGCAAGCACCTCGCCCCGCCGCCGTTGTTGCTCTGCCCCGCCGTCACGCCATCATAGCCGGCTGCCTGGCCTCGCCGAAGTCGCCCTTGCCCGCGTTGCGCCCTGGACCGGCCGGTTCAGCCGAACCAGGCTAGCCCGCACCGAACCGCCCGGACCGCCCCTGAACCGGACCGCCCCGCCCTCCGGTTCTCCAGCCCCGAGTCATTTCTGTACCCCGTCGGCTCTGCATAGCGGCATCCTGCCATCCAAACGTCATCCCAGCTCCGCCTCGTCCCGGGACCTCCTCATCTAGTTTTCTTCGAGGTTGTTAAATTTCGAAGTCCCCAGTTTTTCAGCATCATGTGTGCATCTTTCACCTGCTGTAACTTTGTGCATGTTGATCCGGTTGGAGTGTATAATATGTCAAAATGTTCTTCTCTTCATGCTCTAGATGATGGTGTGCTTTGCATTTATGTTAGGACTCGTATGCATGCTCAAATATCTTTTGCAAAAGTGCTAAGTGTTATAATCTGCTGAAAATGGTTATAACTTGTCATTTTGTCATTTTCTTATATTTTTGTGTGTTTTTCTTTTGAGCATCATGTATACATGTTTTAGGAGCATAATCATGTCATATTCGCATTGATATAACTCACATGTCATGATATTCCTTGTGGTGACTAGCATAAGATTGTAAAGTGGGCTACTTGTTGTTACTGTTCTGCTAAGTCTGAATCTGTTATATTATCTTACTATGTTTACTTGATGCTAACATCAAATCCATGCATAATATGGAGGTGTTTAGTAGACAATTTTGATTTCCATGTTATTCTCTATCATGCCATGCATTTTAATTCCATATAGAAGTCATGTAGCATATGTTTTCATCGCTATGAACTTGCCTAAATGATGTTCCAGTTTTCTATTAACTTCATGATGTCATGTTGTGAGCTTGATATTAATTAATCTATGCCTATTTTGGAGATGCTCCAAACACATGAATTGAATAGTGTTATGTTTACTTAGATCCCATGCCCTTGGTTGCCATGTAAAGTTGTTGTTGCATGTCTCTTTCATGCTCTCAAGTTGGCATCATGATAAATCTGTCATCCTGTTAACAGCATGTTCCATTTTGCAAAAAACTATACTAAATAATATATGCATCATATGAACTTGTGCCATGGAGTAAGTTGGATTATATCATGTCTACTATATGCTCATACCAATTTAATAAATGTTAAAATTGATATGCTTACTGTTATGTGCATCTCAAGTCAGCATCACAATGTTAATGTTTGTGTTCCCAGATTTTCAGTTTCATGGTTGCGTATTGTCTTGATGGTTCCCATGAATTGTTGCTCCTATGTATATGCCATGTTGTATTATTTGAGTTCCATGATATGTACTAGCATGCCATGCTTTTGTTTGCCATGATCTTGCACCGTAGCATCTTTGTTTCATGCCTCCAACATGTCATCATATTGGCTCTGCTCACATGTATGCCCTGTTTTTCACCAAGTCCTAATCTGTGTTATAAAGTTACATTTTGCATTGATCATATTTGTTTAATCTTGATGCCTATGAATCTGAACCTTAATAATATTTGAAGTATGTAATCTATACTTGAAGCGCATACCACGTTTGTGCTCATATGCTTCCTGTAGCATGTTGTTTTGATGGTTGCAATATGCCTAGTTGCCGTTTGGGGCAGATTGTTATTTAAACTTGTTTTCTGTGTATGTGTTGATCTGTTGCTCCGTTTGGATCATGTCCCATATGAAACATGCTTTGAATTACATGTAGTTTTATATTATCTTGTTGCATCCATGCTTTTAGCATGTGTGCTTGATGTTTGTACGCATTTTGCATCAATGCCATGTTTAACTTGTTTTGCTCATATCTTCTAGGTCGTAGCTCCGAATTAAATGAACTTTATATGTAACTTGACTAGAAAACCACGTAGATCATTATGGTGCATATTAAATTGATATTTAACAACTCTAACATAAGATTTATTCATATTAGGACCAATTTCAAAATTTGCATGTGAAGACTTACTGGAATTGCTATATGTTGATTCTGGCCTCATTTAAACTTGCTTTGATGTGATGTTCTTGTATGCATCATCTCTTGCCATGTGTAGCATCATGTAGCCTTGTCATGCATCATACTTGGTTGATCATCATGTCATGTTTATGTGTTGTGTGTTTACCATGTTGTTTGCTTCTTTCCGGTTGTGCTTCTTCTCGATAGTTCTTGTTTCGTTGCAATCGCGAGGATTCGTTCGACTACGATTGGTTCATCTACGCCCATTCGTCTTCTTCATGGACTCGATCTTCTTCCTAGCAGGATTTCAGGCAAGATAACCGTCACCTTGGATCTCACTACTATTTTTGCCATGCTAGTTGTCTCGATGCTATCGTTATGTCGTGCTCCCTACCACTTGTTTATCAAGCCTCCCAATATGCCATGAAATAGCCTCTAACCTTTTCCACCTTCCTAGCAAACCGTTGTTTGGCTATGTTACCACTTTGCTCAGCCCCTCTTATAGAATTGCTAGTTGCATATTGTTCCATGTTGGATGTCATGGGATATCATAATACCTCTTATTTAATTAATGCACATATATACTTGGTAATGGGTGGAAGGCTCGGCCTTTTGCCTGGTGTTTTGTTCCACTCTTGCCGCCCTAGTTTCCGTCATACCGGTGTTATGTTCCTTGATTTTGTGTTCCTAACACGGTTGGGGTTTATGGGCCCCCCTTGACAATTCGCTTTGAATAAAACTCTTCCAGCAAGGCCTAACATTGGTTTTACCATTTGCCTAATAATAACTAAAACTTGCATAGGGGCCGACTAGCACCCGAGGACTCTTAATTAACAACCCCGGGCCAGTGCTCCTCATGAGTGTTGGTTCGAAACGGGCAGACCACGGGGCCACCACGGGGCAACTTGAGGACTGGTTTTACTCGTAGGCTGACCTATCCGATCGTGGCCTGAGACGAGATACGCGCGGCTACTATCAGGGTGTCGGGAGGTCTTGCTGGTTTTGTTTTACCATTGTTGAAATGTCTTGTGAACCATGATTCCGAGCTTGATCGAGTTGTTCCAAGAGGAGGATTTTCCTCCGTTGATCGTGAGAGCTTGTCGTGGGCTAAATTGGGACACCCCTACAGGGTTTAAACTTTTGAAAGTCGTGCCCACGGTTATGTGGAAGATGGGAGTTTTTTAATATCCGGTTGTAGAGAACTTGACAACAGATCTGAACTAAAATGCACCAACCGCGTGTGTAACAGTGACCGTCTCTTTTTGAGTGAGTTCGACAAGAGAACATGGTATGGTTATGTTTGAACGTAAGTAGTTCAGGATCACTTATTGGTCACTACTAGTTTGCGGCCGTTTGTGTAGCTTGTCATCTTATTCTTGTACTCATAAGCTAGCCACCATATATATGCTTAGTCGCTTGCTGCAACCTCACCACTTATCCATTCCATACCCATTAAGCTTTGCTAGTCTTGATACCCATGGTAATGGGATTGCTGAGTCCTCGTGGCTCATAGATTACTACAACAACAGTTGCAGGTGCAGGTAATGCGATGATCTGACGTGAGAGCGATGTTTGCTTGTTTTGGAGTTCTTCTTCTGCTTCTTCGTCGATCAGGGGATAGGTTCCTGGTCGGCAACCTGGGCAAGCAGGGTGGTTGTCATTTGTGTTTTCCGTTTGTTTTCATCCGTAGTCGGATGCCTCTCTTCTGTATGATGTTTAATGTATTCTTGAGGCATTTGTATGCCCTTTGTATGTATCCCCATCTATTATGTAATGGTACGATGTAATGATATCCACCTTGCAAAAGCGTCTTCAATATGCGGCTCTATCATTGGTGGGACCTTCGAGTTCCTCTCGGATAGGATCCATATTGGGCATGACACTCCAGCCTGCATCGCATGGGCGATCTCAGCTGAGCTTGGCCTGGCTGGGTGGATGCAAATTTGAATTGAGATGTGTGTTTGGTGGGCTGCAGGATATCTATGCACGACGGATGTTGTATACCACAAATGTTGTTTGGTAGGCTGCATCAGAAATTCTGGAAAAAAACAAGTTTCAGTTATTATATCTATCAGAAGTTCCTCACATAAGTAAAAAAATGCTGAACCGAAAATCAAGTTACATTAGAGCTTAATTTCATGCATTAGACGTGTTGTTTGGGTCTCAAATTGGAAAGCAGACACACTAACTAGTAGATGGACAGTTAAACGGGAATTCACAACCAAATAACACCACTAGATAGCAACTAGTAGTACAATGAATGAGATGAATAGAGAACCGATGAAAAGATTAGCACCAGTTAACATTCATCTCTCAGGCAATACTTGGAATCCCACCTCTGCCACTCACCATTCAGAGAAAAGTCAAGGTCAAAATTGGGAGATTAGGAATACCAAATACAAGATCTAGAACAAATATGTAACAAACATGAAGGACATGCGCCATCCATGAGCAAATCACAAGACCTTGCAAGAAAAAATTGCACGAACATGGGAGATATTGGGAGGCTCCTGCTGGTTTTTCTATGGGATGGTAGATGAACGACTTGGCACCTCCTGGGCCTCCGGCTCCCATCCACCATGCTCAGATCAATGGGGTGGTAGATATGACAAAGCATGGCATCGTGAAGGCGGCGTTGGCAGCGGGTCTCTGGTTCCCACCGACCCAGATCCAATCGATGGGGTGTAGATCTCGCACATCAACGCCGTTGTGTAGGCAGTTTGGCAGTAGAGTTTGACGGCAGACTGTGGAGCTAGCATTGGGAGAACACTGACGAGGATTCAATGATCTCCATCACAGATTGGGGACGGCGACGAGTGGCGAGGTGAGATCTCAGGCGAGGAATGAGAAAGAAATGAGGGGAGAGAGGCCAGGGGACGCTCTAACCCCCACCGTCGTGAGAAAAATTGTTACCTGCTACTTCTTGAGCTTGCGTTGGTTTTTCCCTTGAAGAGGAAAGGGTGATACAACAAAGTAGAGATAAGTATTTCCTTCAGTTAAAAACCAAGGTATCAATCCAGTAGGAGGTACACGCATGTCTCCAATAGTTGTACCTACACACACAAACAAATACTTGCACCCACCGCGAAAAAGGGATTGTCAATCCCTTCACGTTAATTGCAAGGATGAGATCTGATAGAGATGGGTATAAAAGAAAAAAATAAAAAGGCAAAGTAAAGGTAAATAAATTGCAGCAAGGTATTTTTGTATTTTTGGTTTTATAGATCTGAAAATATATGATGAGAAATAGACCCAGGGGCCATAGTTTTCACTAGAGGCTTCTCTCTTGAAAGAACACATACGTTGGGTAAACAAATTACTGTTGAGCAATTGATAGAAAAGTGCAAAGTTATGACGATATCTAAGGCAATGATCATGAATATAGGCATCACGTCCATGACAAGTAGACCGACTCCTGCCTGCATCTACTACTATTACTCCACACATCGACCACTATCCAGCATGCATCTAGTGTATTAAGTTAATAAGAACGGAGTAACACCTTAAGCAAGATGACATGATGTAGATAAATATATCCAATCAATATGGTAAAAACCCCATCTTTTTATCCTTAATGGCAACAATACAATACGTGCCCCTACTGTCACTGGGTGAGGACACCGCAAGATTGAACCCATCACAAAGCACCTCTCCCATTGCAAGAAAAGATCAATCTAGTTGGCCAAATCAAATCAATAGATCAGAGAAAATACAAAGCTATCTTAATCATGAATAAAAGAGTTCAGAGAAGACTCAAATAATATTCATAGATAATCTGATCATAAATCCAGAATTCATCAGATCTCAACAAACGCACCGCAAAAGAAGATTACATCGAATAGATCTCCAAGAACATCAAGGAGAACATTGTATTGAAGATTAAAGAGAGAGAGAGAGAGAGAGAGAGAATAAGTCATCTAGCTACTAGCTATGTACTCGTAGGTCTGTGGTAAACTACTCACACATCATCAGTAGGGCAACAAGGTTGGTGTAGAGGCCCTCCGTGATAGAATCCCCCTCCGGCAGAGTGCCAGAAAAGGCCCCAAGATGGGATCTCATGAGAACAAAAGCTTGCAGTGGTGGAAAAGTATTTTTGGTGTGCCCTTGGTATACGGGGAATATTTCGTATTTATGGAGGTGTAATTATGGTTAGGGGGCCCCGAGGGGCCCACAAGCCTGGGGGACGCTCCCCCCCCCCGGGGGGCGTGCCCTATGAGCTTTTGGCTCCCTCGTGGCCCCTCTGGCCTCCTCCCGGAGCTTCGTGGTTGTCTTCTAGTCCAAGAAAAACCCTCATAAAGTTTCGTTCTGTTTGGTATTGATTTTCTGTAAAAGACAAAAACAAGGGAAAAACAACAACCAGCACTGGGCACTAGGTTAATAGGTTAGTCCCCAAAAATGATATAAAATAGCATATATATGCATATAAAACATCCAATATAGATAATATAATATCATGGAACAATTAAAAATTATAGATATGCTGGAGAGGTATCAAGCATCCCCAAGCTTAATTCCTCCTTGTCCTCGAGTAGGTAAATGATAAAAACATAATTTTTGATGTAAATGCTACCTAACATGTTTATCAATGTAATTTCTCTTATTGTGGCATGAATATTTGGATCCATAAGATTCAAAATAAAAGTTCAATATTGACATAAAAATAATAACGCTTCAAGCATACTAATAAAGCAATCATGTCTTCTCAAAATATCATGTCTAAAGAAAGTTATCCCTACAAAATCATTTAATCTTGTCATGCTCTATCCCCATCACACAAAGTATTTATCATGCACAACCCCGATGACAAGCCAAGCAATTGTTTCATACTTTAATGTTCTCAAGCTTTTTCAACTCTCACGTAATACATGAGCGTGAGCCATGGGCGTAGCACTATAGGTGGAATAGAATATGGTGGAGGTTGTGAGGAGAAGACAAAAAAGGAGGAAGTCTCACATAAACTAGGCAAATTGATGATGGAGACGCCCATCAATCGATATCTATGCAACTAAGTAGGGACTGCCATGCAACAGATCCACTAGAGCTATAAGTGTATGAAAGCTCAAACGATAACTAAGTGGGTGTGCTTCCAACTTGCTTGCTCACGAAGACCTAGGGCAATTTGAGGAAGCCCATCATTGGAATATACAAGCCAAGTTCTATAATAAAAAAATTCCCACTAGTATATGAAAGTGATAAAATAGGAGACTCTCGACCATGAAGAACATGGTGCTTCTTTGAAGCACAAGTGTGGAGAAATAACATTGTCCCTTCTCTCTTTTTCTCTCTTTTTTTCTTTTTTTCTTTTTGGGCTATTTGGCCTCTTTTTGGGGGGTGGGGGACTCTTTGGCCTCTTTTTTGTTTTAAGTCCGGAGTCTCATCCCAACTAGCGAGGGAATCATAGATTCCATCATCCTTTCCTTAGATGGGACAATGCTATAATAATGATGATCGTCACACTTTTTTACTTACAACTAAAGAATTACAACTCGATACTAGAACAAGTATATGACTCTGTGTGAATGCCTCTGGCGGTGTACTGGGATGCGCAATGATCTAGTGTGACATGTATAAAAAAATAAGAATGGTAGCCAAGCCACAAATACTATCTGAACTATATAATCAGCAAAGTAATATGATAATGACGGTATGTGTTAGAATAAACGGAACGGTGGAAGTTGCATGGCAATATATCTCGGAATGGCTATGGAAATGCCATAATAGGTAGGTATGGTGGCATTTTTTAGGAAGGTGTATGGTGGGTTTAATGCACCGGCGAAAGTTGCGCGGTACTAGAGAGGCTAGCAATGGTGGAAGGGTGAGAGTGCGTATAATCCATGGACTCAACATTAGTCATAAAGAACTCACATACTTATTGCAAAAATTTACTAGCCATCAAAGCAAAGTACTAATATGTATGCTCCTATGGGGATAGATTGGTAGGAAAATACCATCGCTCATCCCCGACTGCCACTCATATGGAAGACAATCAAAAATAAATCATGCTCTAACTTCATCGCATAACGGGAGACCATACGTGTATGCTTCGGGGATCACAAACCTAAACACAAATATTCTTACTAATCCACAGTTACTCTCTAGCATGATTCTAATATCACCATCTTTATATCTCAAAACAAATGCAAGGAATCAAACTTCTCATATATTCAATGCTCTTCATGAAAGTTTTATTATATCCCTCTTGGATACCCATCATAGTAGGACTAAATCATAACCTAAGCAAATTGCCGTACTATTTTTAGGACTTTCAACATAATATAAGTGAAGCATGAGAGTTCGTAAATTTCTACAAAATAAAACCACCGCCATGCTCTAAAAAGATATAAGTGAAGCACTAGAGCAACTACCTAGCTCAGAAGATATAAGTGAAACACATATAGTATTCTAATAAATTCATGATTAATGTATGTCCCTCTCAAAAGGTGTGTATAGCAAGGATGATTGTGGCAAACTAAAAAGCAAAGACTCATATAATACAAGACACTCCAAGCAGAACACATATCATGTGGTGAGTAAAAATATAGCCTCAAGTAAATTTAACGATGGATTGAAGACAAAAGAGGGGATGCCATTCGGGGCATCCCCAAGCTTAGATGCTTGGTTGTCCTTGAATATTACCTTGGGGTGCCTTGGGCATCCCCAAGCTTAGGGTCTTGCCACACCTTATTCCATGGTCCATCAAAAACTTCACAACACAAAACTAAATAGAAAACTCGTAGGCTCTGTTAGTATAATAAAGCAAATCACCACTTTAGGTACTGTTGTGAACTCATTCTAAATTTATATTGGTGTTATATCTACTGTATTCCAACTTCTCCATGGTTCATACCCCCCCCCCCCTCAATACTACTCATAGATTCATAAAATAAGCAAACAACACAAAGAAAACAGAATCTGTCAAAAACAGAACAGTCTGTAGAAATCAGGAAATTATGTATACTTCTGTAACTCCAAAAATTCTAACAAATTAGGACAACATAGGTAATTTGTACTCCCTCCGTTCCTTGATATAAGGTGTATATATTTTTGAGAAAAAATCCAAAATATAAGGTGCATTGAGTTGCACCACTCGTTTGAATATGTTTTTTTAGGAATTTGATTACATTTCCTTATATCAGGCAAGCTCCTCTATTTACTCATGTCAATTAGTTAGGTGTAATCTCACCCAAAACTTGTGAAATTTCTCCTCCATGTTCGTTCTTTAATTTCCGTGCCAAAAACTATACACCCTATATCTAGGAATGGAGGGAGTATATCAATCTTGTGTAAAATATCAAAATTTTATCACACTCCGGTGAATTTTAACAATTCTGCTACTGGACGCAAAAGTTTCTATTTTTCAGTAAAATCAAATCAACTATCAGCATAGACCATCCCAAAGGCTCAACTTGGCACAAACACTAAATTAAACTCTTAAACACAATCAGAACCATAGCATAATTGTGTATTTATTGAAAAACAGAAGAAAAACAAAAAAAATGGGTTGCCTCCCAACAAGCGCTATTGTTTTACGCCCCTAGCTAGGCATAATGCAAAGATCTAGGTGTTGTCATCTTTGGTATGCAATCCATAAGTGTCCCCCATACTAGATTCATATGGCAAATTAATTTTCTTTCTAGGAAAGTGTTCCATGCCTTTCCTTAATGGAAACTGAAATCTAATGTTTCCTTCTTTCATGTCAATAATTGCACCAATCGTTCTAAGGAAAGGTCTACCAAGAATAGAATGGCATGTAGGATTGCAATCTATATCAAGCACAATAAAATCTACGGGCACATAATTCCTATTTGCAATAATAAGAACATCATCCCATATGTTTCTTAAAAGTGGAATCCACTAAGTGCAAATTCGAAGAACAATCATCAAGTTTATTGAAACCTAGCACATCACATAAAGTTTTTGGGATAGTTGAAACGCTAACACCCAAATTACATAAAGCATTGCACACATAATCTTTAATCTTAATTTTAATCCCATTCATCATAAAACTTTCTAGCGATTGAAACTTCGAACTCAAGTTTTTCTTCAAAAGATTTCATCATAGCATCCACGATATGTTTAGTAAAAGCCTTATTTTGATTATAAGCATGAGATGAATTAAGAATGGATTGCAACAATGAAATAAAATCTATTAAAGAACAATTATCATAAATTAAGTCCTTGAAATCCAAAAGAGTGGGTTCGTCACTACTTAAAGTTTTGACCTCTCCAATCCCACTTTTATCAAAATTTTCATTAAGATCATCACCCTCCAAATTATTGGGACGCCTTCTAGATAAAGTTGTCTCATCTCCAGTCCCTTATTTATCAAGTTTTATATTACCAAAGAAAGGTTCAATAGGAGTCACACCAATCACTTTAATATCTTCATCATTATTATCACAAAAACTAGAAGAACATGTTTTTTCAAACCAATCTCTCTTAGCACGCATCCTTGCGGTTCTCTTCCTACTTTCATTAATAGAAATTTTAATAGATCTTAGAGCCTCATTAATATCAAGCTTGGGTGGCATAGATCTAATTTAAAAGCATCAATCTCATGAGAAATTATATCAATGTTTCTAGCCAAATCATCAATCTTAAGCAATTTTTCTTCTACCATAGCATTGAAAATCTTTTGAGAATTAATGAAATCTTTAATATTATTCTCAAGATCAGAGGGTATATTATTATAATTTTCATAAGAATTGTTGTAGGAATTACCATAATTATTAGAGGAATTACTAGGAAAAGGGCTAGGGTTGAAATTACCTCTATACGCGTTATTACCAAAATTGTTCCTACCAACAAAATTCACATCCATAGATTCATTATTATTCTCAATCAAAGTAGACAAAGGAATATCATTGGGATCAATAGGAGCACTCTTGCTAGCAATCAATTTCATAAGTTCATCCATCTTTCCACTCAAGGTATTAACTTCTTCAATCGCATGCACTTTTTTTACTAGTAGACGATCTTTCGGTATGCCATTGAGAGTAATTTGCCATAATATTATCTAGGAGTTTAGTAGCTTCTCCTAATGTGATTTCCATAAAAGTACCACCCGCAGCGGAATCTAAAAGATTTCTAGATGCAAAATTCAATCCAGCATAGAAAATTTGTATGATCATCCATAAACTTAAACCATGAGTAGGGCAATTTCTTATCATCAATTTCATCCTCTCCCAAGATTGTGCAACATGTTCATGATCAAGTTGCTTAAAATTCATTATATTGTTCATAAGGAAGATGATTTTAGTGGGAGAAAAATACTTGGAAATAAAAGCATCTTTACACTTATTCCATGAATCAATACTATTTTTAGGCAAAGATGAAAACCAAGTTTTAGAACGATTTTGTAGAGAGAACGGAAATAGCTTTAACAATATCATTATCCACATATTTTTTTTCTTTTGCATATCGCACAACTCAATGGAAGTATTTAGATGGGATGCGGCGTCTTCATTAGGACTACTAGAAAATTGTTCTTTCATAACAAGATTCAACAAAGCAGCATTAATTGAATAAGTTTCCGCGCTAGTGGCGGGAGTAATCAGAGTACTAATAAAAACATTATTATTAGTGTTGGAAAAGACACGCAACTTAGTATTTTCTTGAGACATCGCGGCAATGCAAGTAATCTAGCACACAAGAAAACAAAAAGCAAACAAAAAAGGCGAATGGAAAGAAGGCGAATAAAAAAGGCAAATATTTTTGTGTTTTTCTGGAAAAAAAAATTAGAAGTGGAGGAGATGAAAATGAGAGGCAAATGGCAAATAATGCAAGTGCAAGAGATGAGAGTTTATGATAGGTACATGGTAGGCTTGATGTAGAACCTCCCCGGCAACGGCTCCATAAATTCTTCCTGTTATTTCTTGAGCTTGCGTTGGTTTATCTGTTGAAGAGGAAAGGATGATGCAGTAAAGTAGAGACAAGTATTTCCCTCAATTAAGAACCAAGGTATCAATCTAGTTGTAGATACACGCAAGTCTCCAATAGTTGCACCTACACAAACAAACAAATACTTGCACCCAACGCGAAAGGGGTTGTCAGTCCCTTCAAGGATTAATTGCAAGGATGAGATCTGATAGAGATAGGTATAAAAGATAGATAAAAATGCAAAATAAAGTAAAGGTAAATAAATTGCAACAAGGTATTTTTTTATTTTTAGTTTTATAGATCTGAAAATATATGATGATAAATAGACCCGGGGGGCATAGTTTTCATTGGAGGCTTCTCTCTTGAAAGAACACATACGATGGGTAACAAATTACTGTTGAGCAATTGATAGAAAAGCGCAAAGTGTTGGGGATATAACTATTTGTCTAAGCCGCCCAGAAGGGGCCGGGTTACGTAAAGAAGACTTACCAGAGAGAAGGCCCAAGACCAAAGCATGAAGATGGCGGTTCACAGGCGACTTAAGGCCCACAGGCGACTTAAGGCCCGTTGTAGTAAACCGCCGTAATGGCATGACTTGTATCATAAGGTAGTTTTAATTAGTCACCGAGCCGGACACTGTTATAAACCGGCCGGGACTCTGTAGGCCACAGGGCATCAACCCGTGTATATAAGGGGACGACCTGCTGGCGGCTTAGGGCAGAAAACAACTCATCGAGAACCGGGCATAGCGTATCTCGCTCCCTGGTCATCGAAACATCAATACCAACCCAACTAGACGTAGGCCTTACCTTCACCGTAAGGGGCCGAACTAGTATAAACCCTCTTGTGTCCTTTGTCCCGATTAACCCCTTCAAGCTTCTTAGTTGCGATGGCTCCACAACTAAGTCCTTTCACGAGGACATCTGACGTGACAATTCCATGATAGTTGGCGCCCACCATGGGGCCAGCGCACGGTGGATTTGAGTTCTCGAAGGGAAACTTCGAAGGGCTCAAGGGATACGTAGTGGGTCGGATGACCAAGGGTCGTCGCGGCAAGATCTACATCAACGGCGAAGGCTGGGGCCCTGACGCCGGCTCAATTGAGTACGGGTATCGAGTCCCCTTCGGAGGGATCCATGTCTTCATCAACCGGATTGGCAAGCCGGGGCCTGAGCCGGACAACTTCACCGACCTCGTCGAGACGGCTCAGCGTGCAAAAACCGCCCGGGCTCAACCCGGCATGAAGCGTGTCTTTGTGGGCTGTGTCCACGGAGAAGAGCTTTCCGAAGGTCCTGAAGATGGTGGTGAGACGGCCGTCCATTCGGACGGTGATTCGTCCGCCGGTTCAACAGATTCTCTATATCAAGTTCAAGATGGTGTGCTCGGGGGCTGTTCCGATGGTTTCAATATTCCGTACCCCTGTGAGTCGCCGAATTGGGTAGGAGTCTTCATGGCTGGGACTCAACCCGGTCAAAACTCTACAACCACTGCTGCAGTTACGTCCGGGATAGGAGCGGCCGGGGCAGGAGGCCCTGTGCGCCCGTCGGCTCAAGTACTAATAGACCTCGTGGACAAACTTACAACCCTGTTAACCTCCACGGTTATCCCTGTGAACAAAGATGAGCATGACGCGGAGGTGGCACGAGTATGTGAGGAGATAGCTCAGGCCAAGGAGGCCTTGGCAGCTAAGGATACTAGACTAGCTACGGAGCGGGCGGCTCTCGACGCCCGGGCACAACGGTTGCAGTCAGAGGCTTACCAGCTCACGATGAGCTTAAACGCATCCAATGAGGTAATGAGGAGGAGACACCAGAAGACCCAATCCCGGTTGCCTCCGAATTACGACCCTCGGGTTCTGTTCGCTACACCCGGAGCCAGCCCAAGTAACCCGCTAGATGCCAATCAGCTTATGACATCCGAAGTAGGAGGACCGGCTCAGCATCGAGAGATGCCGACTCCTCATGTGAGCATTGCGCCGCCGCGTTATGTACCGATACCGTCGGGTCACTTTTCCAACCCCATGGAGAACTTAATTGCAGCATCAGCGCGTCTGGCAGCTCTCCCAGTGGATGGTGATGATCCAACAGCGGTGGAAACCCGGAGAATCAGGGAACTTGTCCAGACGGCCCTGGCTCAGCAAGAGACCTACTCTTACAACCGGGATAGGATTCATTCAACTCCGCCTTGGTTAGCACCGCCTCGTCAGAACCGGAGTCCGAGTTACAGCAGGTACATGGAGTATGGAGTTTTGTCAGGCAACGCCCAGCGCCGCGGCCAACATGATGGCTATAACCAGGTGCAGGACCGAGTACGTCAGGAGAACGAGCGGGCGGCTCAGCTGGCGGCTCAACAGGCGGCACGTCAGGATATTCCAGAGTATCCAACGACTTCTACTGAGATGGGAATAGCCACCAGAACCGGTGGTGTTCCTTGCTTGATACCGGCTTTGCGCAGCGTGCGCCTGCCTAAAGACTTCAAGGGACCTCGAAAGGTGCCGAATTACACGGCCGACTTACAGCCCGAAGTATGGATTGAGAGTTATGAGATGGCCATGGAACTGTTGGAGGTTAGTGACGCGGTAATGGCTAAATATTTTACCATGATGTTAGACGGAATGACCCGGTCTTAGTTTAAAGGCTTACCGCCCGATTCCATTGGCTCATGGGAAGAGTTAAAAGCCCGTTTCATCCGGAACTTCAAAGACACCTATAAGAAATCTATGACGATCGTGGACTTGACGAATTGTAAGCAGAGGGAAGGGGAATCTACCACCCATTGGGTACGCTGGGTCAAGGAGATAATTCATTCATCTGATAAAATGGATGCCGGCTCTGCAGTCCTTATATTGGAAAAGAATTGCAGCTTCAAGCCATTGAGGCAGAAATTGGGGCGCCTTAAACGTGGCTGCAAGGATATGGGTACGCTGATGGCGGCTCTGGTCAAATATGCCGATTCTGATAGTACCAACGATCTCGAGTCTGACGATGAAAAGGCAGGAAAGGGAAAACGGAACGACAGTAGAAAGGGCCAACAGCACAACCCCGTGAATCAAAGTGGCAATAAGCGTAAGGCGGACGACAACCTGGAACTTGTGGCCAACGTTAATACACAGGGTAACAATCAGAGACATAAGGGTAAGTGGCCTCGATCCGGTGGGTTATATACCTTTCTTCATGGTTTATGGAGTAGAGGCAGCTTTGCTAAGTGATATCCAGCATGATTCGCCCCGCCGGCCATGGGATATAACCCATCTTCGGCCTTGCTATATTTAAGCCACCGGCTCTTGAGATATGTATATTTATTGACAATGTATATATTGTATAAAGTAGTAAAGCAGGACCTCTGTCCTTTTTTCACCCTCAAAAGTTCATGTCTTTTTGTCAGATGGTGGGAACAACCAACAGGGAGCGGATCATATCTGAATCCGGCTTTCCCTTTGGACCGGCTTATGATCATATCTGAATCTAGCCATGATCACTTGGGGGCTTCCTGTTCAAACATAGGTCGTATCCAAACCAAAGAGAACATAGCTGTCGAAACCCACTTGATCGGCATACTGCCAAAACCCACTTGGGGGCTTCTTGATCATATTTGAATCATAGCTTAACCCCTTTGGGTTTGACGTGGATCATATATGAATCAACGTCATTAAACAAATCTTATGGTCACTTGGGGGCTTCCTGTTCAAACATAGGTCGTATTCGAACCAAAGAGAACATAGCTGTCGACACCCATTTGATTGGCATCGCCAAGCCACTAGGGGCTATATGATCGTATCCGAATCTTAGCTTAACCCCTTTGGAACGGTTTACTGATCGCATTCGAATCAGAAACCTTTAAATTATTTTGACTATCCTGAGACTTTGGGAAAACATTATGAGATGTTTTTTGTCTTTCCGATTTAATATTGGTTACACCAGGTTGTTAAGTACCAGGTGAGCATCAAATAAGCAGGAAAGGTTATCAAGGGATTGCAGGCATGCTATTATGTTTATGCTTAGCAACAATATAGTTATAAACTAGCCTGTGTAGGGTGCCTTTGGTTCGTTTCCGGGTTACAAATACCTTATGTGACACCCGGTGTGATAAACCGCCAAGGGAGTTTTGTTTGTTTTATGTGCAGGATAAGACAAGCAAATTTAACATCAGGGAGGCAAACGGTCAACATAAGCTAGAAGTATATAGCAATGGCGGCTTATGAAAGTATTAAGCGCCATAAACATGCGCGAAGGCATGACAAAGTTGAGAGGTTTTTTCTACCCTATACAGGACTCCCCGAGTCTGAATAAATGAAGCATTGTTTTTTGCAAAGCATCTGGCGATTTACTCCTTCGGCGGGCTTGAAGCCTCCGGGTTATCCTTCTCCGCTTCTCCGTCGGCTGTTTTGTCCTGGAAAGTTGATGAGGCCCAGTCAATGCCGCTCAAGGCTTCAAACTCAGCTTCATCATCTATTAAACCAGTTGGATCCACTTCAGGGGCAAAAGTATGCTTACGAATCGGAGGGATCAGGCTGATTTGATCATATGGAGTGTTTGGAATTCTCCGGTTCTCACTGTCGTAAGCCGGCGCATACTTGCTAAGGTCAGTATCATTTCCAATAAGGGTTGCCACGGGACGTATGGCTTTGACGCAGGCGGTGAAGTCATGGTCGTCAAATGCAGTGCCATCCTCCTTCAGACTTGGGTATCCAAGGGCAAGGTCGGCCGGGTCTAGTTCTGGGAGCCATGCTTTAGCCCGGCTCAATGCGGCTACGGCTCCGGCTCTTGAGGACGCCCGCCTTAAGTCTTGGATCCGCTGAGGAAGAAAAGCGAGGCTCTTCAATACGTCTTGCAGAAGGCGGGGATGTGGAGTTGATAAAGCTACAACGGCCAAGGCACGTTGTGACCCGGAATATAGCTGTTCCACTAAGGTGTAAACTGCTTTAAGCTTAATCAGCATGTTTGGTTTTAGGTTGATACTCCTGGGGCCTGTATGTGCACAAGTATAACATTCAGCCGGAAGTAATTATTACCATAGTCATTGTAAGGTTACAAGGTTGGAAGTTTTGCACGATAACTTACCGAAGATGGCTGAGACCATTTGAGATATCTGTTGTTTTAAGTCAGACAGCTCGGTTGTTGCTTCTGCAAGGGATGCTTCTGCTGTTTCGGCCCGAGTCACCAGGGAAGCCTTCTCATCAGCCCAAGTTTTCTTCTCGGACTCAAAAGTCTTCTTCAGCTTCTCATTTTCAGAGACGCTGAATTCAAATTTGGAGTTAGCCTTCTGCGTCTCAAGTTCTTGAGTTTTCAGACGGCTCTTCAGGACAGCGACCTCCGATTCAAACTGACTTACGATAGCCTATATTGACACCAGGTTATGGTAAGGATTATAGTAAGGTAGCATTCAAGTCCCAATCACTTTACAAGTAAAGATACTTGGCACTTGGGGGCTAATGTATGCTGAAGAATTTTAAACCTATCCTACCGGGTCACACATATTGAGTCTCAAGCACTTTACAAGTAAAGATACTTGACACTTGGGGACTAATGTATATTGCAAATTTACAACTATCATGTTATAACCGGGTTACATATATCCTCTTTGAACCGGTTTAATTAATAAGTAAAACAGATTTCTAAGTCTATAGCATATTTATTCATAAGCGATAGACTTGGGGGCTGGTACAGTATGTAATGCTCAGGTAAAAAGTATAAGTTATACCTCAGATTTGTGTTGTATTTGTTTTACCATGTCAATTTCCAGGTCACGGCTATTATGCACTTGATTCAGATAGCCCGAGACTATATCACCAATGCTTAAATGAGTGTAATCAGTAATATCCTGCTTGGCTCTTCGGCGTTCGGCAAGTTCTTCCTTGGCGGAGCATTTGGCAAGGACGGTAGGCCGCCCTGGTTCAACAAACTGAGACTTAACAATCTCCACTTCTGGTTCATTTGTCTTGACCAGGCTAGGAGTCTCCGGGTCATTTGTGTTGAGAATATCTTCAGCAGGCGGATCAGAAGTTGGCACTGGAATATCAGAAGCCGGATCAGGTGGCGGCTGATGGGCAGAGCCATCTGGAGCAGATGCATTAATCACCGGTTCAGATATAATCGGGTCTTGGGACGGCTTATTCTTCTTCGCCCTTTTGCTGGGTTTCACTTGCATGCTGTTAACGAAGGAAGAAGGATGAATACGCAAGCATGGGTAAAATAAAAGTTCAAGATACATAAGGTTACATTACCCGGGAGCAGTCTTGAAAGCCGGCATGTTTGACTGCATGGATTCACCGGAAGAAGGAGAAGTATCCTGATAATTGGAGTCAGATGAATTAAGAGGATGACGAATTAAGCCCGCTAAAGGTAAGATGGAACGTAATTCGGAGATAACCTCAGTCTGACGTTTCCTGGTTATGTCAGGTAAGCCGGAGGAGAGTTCTGTATCCTTGTTGTTCCGGGTCTGCCTCCGGTTCTCAAGCTGATGTTGCTTCAAAAGAAATTGAGGATCTTGATAAGCAAGAGCATGTGAAAATCTTACTTTCCGGGTCACCCTTCGGATCTTTTGCTTTGGCAAAGGTTCTGAGTCAGAGGAGATTATAGTTACCTCTTCATTGGCTGCTTGACTGTTCCCTGTGTCTTCCTGGAGAGATAGAGTGTCAACAAAGTAATGATAAAGAAGTCAGGAGAGTAAAAGGATTACCTCTTCTTCATCGGAAGTGTCGTCTAATTTGAATAAATCTGAGGCGCTAGGTTTCTTCTTCCTTGAAGTCCCTGCGGTGGCAGCTTTCGTTTCAGCTCTTTTGACTGCTCTGGCTTGTTTTGTTGCTTCATGGTTATACTTGGCCTTCCAAAAGTGATCATCAGCCTGTGAAAAATGATAGGAGGTTATAAGTAAAGGCAAGGTATAATATAAGATATTCATCAGAGGTTGGTGACTTACAGCAGGAGCCGGGTTTTTCTGACAAAAGGGGAGTAAGCCAAAGGCATTACTTATCACCGTGCCTTCTTTCAACAATGATTGGGTTGTCGCCTCTACCACATCTTCTGGCAAGTCGTCGGAGCTATGACGCATTGGGTCATCCTTTTCGCCGGAATAAGTGCACATTAAACCGGGTCGGCGGCTTAATGGAAGTATTCGCCAGGTAACCCAGACTCGGACTAAGTCAATGCCATCTAGGACATTTCCTAGAAGAGCTTTGATTCTTCTAATGGTAGGAGCAAGTGGCAGACGTTCAACAGCAGTTAACTTATCCGGCAGCGGGCAGTTGGACTCAAGGCGCAGGGCGCGTAAGCCGGGCAAAGGGTTTTCCTCAGCCGGAGAAGTATCCTGGCAGTAGAACCACGTCTGGTTCCACTCCTTTGGATGACTCGGTAGTTCAGCATAAGGGAAAAGACAGTCTCTTCGCTGTTCAATTGAGATACCACCAAGTTCAAGACTGGGCCCATTGGCACATTCATTCTGCCGGTTTAAGTAGAACAGTTCTCTGAATAATGGGATATTAGGTTCTTCTCCAAGATACACCTCGCAGAAGACTTGGAAGTTGCAGATATTTGACACAGAGTTGGGTCCGATGTCTTGGGGTCTGAGATCAAAGAAATGCAACACATCCCTGAAGAATTTTGAACCGGGCGGAGCAAAGCCCCGGGTCATGTGACTGGTGAATATGATTACTTCCCCTTTTTTGGGTAGAGGTTTCTCCTCCGACGGATTAGGAGCACGATAGGACATGATTTCCTTCTTGGGCAGATGGGCGGATTTCACGAAGTCAGCCAAGATACTCTCTGTGACAGTGGACTTAACCCAGTTACAGGTCACAGGAGCTTTAGTAGCCTTAGGAGCCATGACAACAATTAGCCTATGGAAAAACAAGAAGATCCGGTTCAATTTTAACCCGGGAGAAAAATCCTCAATTATTCAAGGTGGCGGCTTAATGAGGGGCCTAATGATATAAGGATGACTGTGCAACAATGTTTAAGCCACCACATGTATCAAGCGCAGTTCAAAAAAATTCAGGTTGTAAGGAGCAATTAAGGTTCTGTGTCATTTATTTCAACCGGACACCTCGACAGTTGTGTTTAAGGACATTTACCAGAAAGAAGTTTTCCGGGTGATAAAAACAAGTTTCACAGATGACAGTTATTCATCAGGATCAAGATATTGCTCTGAAAGGAAAATTTTCTAGACCTAAAAACAGGGCAGAGAAGTTCATACACTCAAAGAGGGTTTCCAAATAAGGGAAATGAGATCTATTTTTATGCAAGATCAACACAGACAAGTACCGCAGCAGTTCTACGTAGTTTTTACGATCTAAATAGGGCGTTGGAGGTAAGAACTAGCAAGGGTTTGCGTCGGGCGGTGATGAACTCCGACGAACTCGGCAAAGTCCCAATGCAGATCTAGAAAGGGAAGGAGAGGACTCACGGATGCGGACGAGCTGCGGCGGTTCACCGTCGATCTCTGATCAGAATCAGGTTGATGCAGCGGCTCGAGTCGGTGAAGACGAGGGGTTCGACGGCGGCGGCCGCAGAGCTCGAGAGGAAGCAAGAGGAAGAGGACGACTGAGAGGAGGAGTGAAAGACCTAGGTCGCTCTATTTATAAGGGAAGACTGACCGAGATGGCACAAAAAATGAGGAGACCAAAACATCATTATCCAGCGGCCCCGACGCCTCGATTCTCGGGATGGTCAGTAAAGGCAAAGATCCGTTGGAAGATATGATGGAGTAAAAATAAGTTTTATTGAAGATGACGTCACGAAGACTTAACCCGGATCCAGATGATAACGTCACGGCGGGTTAAAACCTTCATGCAAGACACAGAGTTCCATGAGGTATTTTAAGATTGACATGAACAGGTTCAAATCAGTCTGGGGCCTAATGTTGGGGATATAACTATTTGTGTAAGCCGCCCAGAAGGGGTCGGGTTACGTAAAGAAGACTTACCAGAGAGAAGGCCCAAGACCAAAGCATGAAGATGGTGGGTCACAGAGGGCTTAACGCCCACAGGCGACTTAAGGCCCGTTGTAGTAAACCGTCATAATGGCATGACTTGTATCATAAGGTAGTTTTAATTAGTCACCGAGCCGGACACTGTTACCGGCCGGGACTCTGTAGGCCACAAGGCGTCAACCCGTGTATATAAGGGGACGACCTGCTGGCGGCTTAGGGCAGAAAACAACTCATCGAGAACCGGGCATAGCGTATCTCGCTCCCTGGTCAATGAAACATCAATACCAACCCTACTAGACGTAGGCCTTACCTTCACCGTAAGGGGCCGAACTAGTATAAACCCTCTCGTGTCCTTTGTCCCGATTAACCCCTTCAAGCTTCTTAGTTGCGATGGCTCCACAACTAAGTCCTTTCACGAGGACATCTGACGTGACAATTCCACGACACAAAGTCATGACGATATCTAAGGCAATGATCATGAATATAGGCATCACATCCGTGACAAGTAGACCGACTCCTGCCTGCATCTACTACTATTACTCCACACATCAACCGTTATCCAGCATGCATCTAGTGTATTAAATTAACAAGAACGAAGTAATGCCTTAAGCAAGATGACACGATTTAGAGGGATAGTCCCAATCAATATGGTAAACCCCCCATCTTTTTATCCTTAATGGCAAAAATACCATACGTGCCTTGCTACCCCTACTGTCACTGGGTGAGGACACTGCAAGATTGAACCCATCACAAAGCACCTCTCCCATTGCAAGAAAGATCAATCTAATTGGCCAAACCAGATCAATAGATCAGAGAGAAATAGAAAGCTATATTAATCATGCATAAAAGAGTTCAGAGAAGACTCAAATAATATTTATAGATAATCTCATCATAAATCCACAATTCATCGGATCTCAACAAATGCACTGCAAAAGAAGATTGCAGTGAATATTTCTCCAAGAACATCGAGGAGAACATTGTATTGAAGATCAAAGAGAGAGAGAGAAGAAGCCATCTAGCTACTTGCTATGGACCCGTAGGTCTGTGGTAAACTACTCACACATCATCGGTAGGGTAGCGAGGTTGGTGTATAGGCCCTCCGTTATCGGATCCCCGTTCCGGCAGAGTGCCAGAAAAGGCCCCAAGATGGGATCTCACAAGGACAGAAACTTGTGGCGGAGGAAAAGTCTTTTTAGTGTGCCTCCTGGTATACAGGTAATATTTGGGTATTTATGGAGCTGGAATTAGGGTTAGGGGGGTCTCGAGGGGCCCACAAGCCTGGGGGCGCCCCCCTGGGCATGCCTGTGAGCTTGTGGCTCCCTCGTGGCCCCTCGAGCCTCCTCCCGAAGCTTCGTGGTTGTCTTCTGGTCCAAGAAAAATCCTCAAAAAGTTTGGTTTCGTTTGGACTCCATTTGTTATTGATTTTCTATAAAAAAACAAAACAAGGAAAAACAGCAACTGGCACTGGGCACTAGGTTAATAGTTTAGTCCCATAAAATGATATAAAATAGCATATTAATGCATATAAAACATACAAGATAGATAGCATGGAACAATCAAAAATTATAGATACGTTGGAGACGTATCACTACCCACGCTTGCATTGCCGGTGCAACCAATTTGAAGTAGTTGGGCCTGTACGAGGGAAACGCCCGAATCGTGCATTCTCCTCAGACTGGCTGAGAGGCATCCTTTTGCATCGGTTGGTTTAGGCTGTGGAGGTCACATTGGGTACCAAACATGCTAGACTTTGCATGTTGGGTGAAAGCCAGGCACGTCCCAAGAAACCAAACACGCCCCTAGTGTATGGACATGGAGGTCTGGCTACTACTCAAGGTCACGGTGGTCAATTTTTGTGACATGCAGGTCATACCTCGCCATATTTGGCCCTTACCCCGGTTGCGACCCCTCCCACTCAGTTCGTGCCAATGGGAGCTCCGCCTATGCAGCATCGGACTTGGAAGTGTAAAAAAAGATGCCACAAAATCTGCAACCGCACCCCAGAGTTACTTTGCAGCAAGGCTTCCAGTACTCACAGCAGTATATGACACATCAACAACTGGTTTAGAATTAGTTGGCACTGTAGCAACTTATGCAGCCGCACCAGTATGGTCAGTGCGAGCAGGTTGGACACCAAACATAGTATGCTCAATAGTCACTGATGTCATGGCCAAGGGCAATGCTAAGAAAGGGGTGCATTGCTGGAAGTGTGTAGTTGACACACATGCTGCAAAGGACTGCATGGTTCAGCATTACTGCTATATCCATGACAAGATTGCCCATCAAACACTACGATGTCCTATTCTTAAGCTCCCTAAGCCCAATGTTTTTTGTGTCGGGTGTGGGAGCGACATATTTTGCTCAGCTTCCGGATTGTGTGGTGAAGGAGCACTTGGCTCCTACCCATACTCCTATCACATGTGTTCATGTCAGTGGTGTGATGGTACCTGCTAGCATTATTGAGAGTCAGATTGCCAGGAGATTCCCGGTTCAGACCCAATGGAAATGGGAGCCTATTCAACACGGGGAGGATGTCTACCTTGTTAGCTTTCCTTCCTTTGAGGCTTTCAAGTAAATGTGCCACCAGTTAATGCTCACATGACCATTTCTGCGTGGAAGTCTCAGGATATTCTGCATAAGTTGGAGCTTCAGCAGGTTTGGATTCATGTAAAGGGTGTTCCTCACACTGTTCATCACTTTTGAGGTCTCTGGGCAGTTGGTTCCTTAATTGGGAAGACTCTGGACGTTGATCTCATCAGCTTGAGATGTCATGGGGTTGTCCGTATTCTGGTTGCCATGACTAACACTCAGATTTTGTCAAAGGAGAAGGATAATGGTGGGCACTTCAGCTCCAAGATGTCATAGTTAAGCTCAAAGGTTATGCTTTCACTTTAACAAGGGAACTAGCAGGATATGCACCTGATCTAGATTTTTCTCCATGTTTGTGGAAGCGCAAGGGTGATAGCATGGGAAGGGAGAAGGATGACGAGATGGATACTTCAGAGCAGGCCGGTAACCTCGCCAACCTTCAGTCATCCAGTTCTGCTCCTGCTAATGATGTGCACATGTCGCAAGTGCAGCATCGAGGGCTGGTACGTCTCTAGCGTATCTATAATTTTTTATTGTTCCATGCTATTATATTATCCATCTTGGATGTTTTATATGCATTAATATGCTATTCTATATTATTTTTGGGACTAACCTATTAACCTAGAGCCCAGTGCCAGTTTTTGTTTTTTCCTTTTTTTTGAGTTTTGCAGAAAAGGAATATCAAACGGATCCAAATGAGCTGAAATTTACGGTGCTTTTTTATGGGCCAGAAGAGTCCCGAGTCAACAACAAGGGTGGAGGGCGTGCCCACCCCCTTGGGAGTGCACCCCTGCCTTGTCGCTGACTCGTGGATCCCCCCCCCCCTGACGTGAAACCGACGCCAAAAATTCCTATAAATCTAGAAACCCCCAGAAGAAACCTAGATCTGGAGTTCCGCCGCCGCAAGCCTTTGAGTTCACAAAAACCAATCTAAGCCCGTTCTGACACCCTGTCGGAGGGGGAAATCATCACCAAAGGCCATCTTCATCATCTCGGCGGCCACCATGATGAGGAGGGAGTAGTTCACCCTCGGGGCTGAGGGTATGTACCAATAGTTATGTGTTTGTTCTTTCTCTCTCATGTTCTTGATTTGGCACGATCTTGATGTACCGTGAGCTTTGTTATTATAGTTGGATCTTATGGTGTTCTTCTCCCTCTACCTTTCTTGTGATGAATTGAGTCTTTTACTTTGAGGTTTTGTTATGTCGGATTGAATCTTTGGATGTGAGAGCACTTGATGTATGTCTTGCAATGGGATATCTGTGGTGATAATGGGATGTTCTGTTGATCCACTTGATGTATGTTTTGGTTATCAACTTGCAGATTCCCTGGTGACATTGGGGTAATCTATGCATAGGGGTTGGTACGCGTTTTCATATTCCTTTCTCTGGTAGACATCTCGGGATGCTCTTGAAGTTCTTTGTGTTGGATTGAATATTATGAATCTAAAATTGTGTGATGCATATCGTATAATTGACCCACGGATACTTGTGGTGACATTGGACTATCTAGGTGACATTAGGGTTGATTGATGTGTGTCATGTGGTGTTATTTTAGTATGAACTCTAGGGCTGTTTGTGACACTTATAGGAATAGCCCAATAGATCAATCAGAAAGAATAACTTTGAGGTGGTTTTGTACCCTACAAGCAATTTCATCTTATGTTCTCCGCGATAGGAACTTTGGAGTGACTTTTGTCGCACGTTGAGGGATTTCCAGATGATTTAATTATGTTATCATTGTTGAGAGAACTTGCGCTAGTGAAAGTATGAACCCTAGACTTTGTTTCCAAGCATTGCAAATACCGTTTTTGCCCACTTTTGTTACTAGTTACCTCGCTGCTTTTATTTATTCGGATTATAAAAATTTATTTCTACCATCCATATTACACTTGTATCACCATCTCTTCGCCGAACTAGTGCACCTATATAATTTACCGTTGTATTGGGTGTGTTGGGGATACAAGAGACTCTTTGTTATTTGGTTGCAGGGTTGTTTGAGAGAGACCATCTTCATCCTACGCCTCCCACGTATTGATAAACCTTAGGTCATCCACTTGATGGAAATTTGCTACTATCCTACAAAACTCTGCGCTTGGAGGCCCAACATGAGTCTACAAGAAGAAGGTTGTGTAGTAGACATCAAGGGCCTGCGACTGTTGTCTCTGCTAGTGTGTTGGGTGTTGGTTCTATGGTTTTGGAGGTGACGCCATTTAGTTCCACCACTTAGACCCCAAGTGGTATTCAGCTAGCGGCGGATCTTCACACTAAGTCAGTGTTACAAGGATGTCTTGAGAGATTGCCGGAGATGCAGCAACAAGGGACATCATCTTCTCACGCACCACTTTCCACGCCTCCGATGCAACCGTCCATGCCCTCGGAGACGGTTCTACCGCATGCAGAGGATGGCGACACGACCATAGCAGGGAGTGACTCCTACACACCGAAGACGTCGGCATATGGTTGCCGACGACCGTTCTATGGACACAAATGAGGACTCCTTGGCCAAGGCTATGCGGCATAAAGCAGAGCACAACCTCGACAACCAAGGTATTACATCATCACCCAAATCCTTTTTAGTTTTTTTCTAGTACTACCATTGTTTCTAAGTTAAATAATGTGAGTGCTAGTCTTGGAAAGAATGAGAAGGATATTTCTTTTTTGACTAACGCTTTGAAACATTTGGAATATGACCGATTAAAAGTTACTCCACGTGTTTCTAGCAAGTCTTATGCCTCCCATACTGCTGAGGAGGAGCTGCATACAACATCAGATGGTCAGCTCCTCTCTCATTTAGTAGGAGCGGTTTCAGACGTGGGTCTAGATGAACACATGCTTAGTTTATTGACTGAGCTTAGAGCATCCGGACGTAAATCAAAAAACACATGTTCGAAAAAAGATACTAAGTCCCATAAGAGGCGAAGTGTTCTAAATCTTCTATTGTTTCCTTATGAATGGAATGTTTTTTAATAGCAAAGGTCTTCGTGACTTGGCTAAACATTTATTCATCGTGGAATGTAATAGAAAATACAAATTAGATTTTTTGGCTATCTCTGAACTGGGGAGACGTGATTTCTTAGTGAGTCTACTTATCCGTCTTTCGGGCGGAATAGACTTTACTTGGGTTTCATGACCGCCTAGAGGTTGTTCTGGGGGCATTTTACTTGGCGTTAATATAGGGGCTATGGATGTGTTGGCTAGTTCGAATGGTGAGTTTCACATTAAACCCCATATTTTCAACAAGGCTGATAACTTCACATGGACCCTCGTTCCCATGTATGGGGCAACCCAGGATGAGTTCAAGGCCGATTTTCTCCGTGAATTGGTTAATCTAGTGAAAGATAATCCCTATCCCATCCTTATAGGTGGGGATTTCAATTTGCTTCGATTTCAAAATGAGAAAAGCCATGGTAGGTTTGATAATCATTGGCCTTTCCTTTTCAATGATATCATCGACAACCTAGATCTGTGAGAGGTTTCCATGATTGGAAGACAATTCACTTGGGTGAATAGTCTTCTGGAACTAACATATGAGAAACTAGATCGCGTTTTAATGGATACCGATCGGGAATCTAAATTTCCTATGTTGTATGTTCTTGCTCTACCTCGTATCAAGGTTATATCAGACCACACACCCATTCTCCTAACTACTGGGTTGCCACAACCACAACATAGACACAAGTTCAAGTTTGAACTTGGGTGGTTGCTTCGGGATGGATTCCATGACATGGTCAAGGAGGTGTGGGAGAAACCGGTGGCCGGGCCTACCCTAATACACGGATGGAATAACAAAATGTGTGCATTACATAAATTCCTTGGTGGTTGGGCTAGGCATATAGTCGTATCCTCAAAAAGGAGAAGCTTCATCTTTCATCTATCATTGATGAGAGAAGCTTTGGCAGAGGTTAGACCTCTATCTGAGCATGAAATCGAGATCAAGAGTCATTCGAATGCACAGATATCTAACATGTTGAGCGAAGAGGAACTCAAATGGTACCAACATTCTAACTCCTAGTTTAACCAGAAAGGTGATTCGAATACTAGATATTTCCATGGAATCGCCAATGGCAGACACCGAAAGAAAATTATTCATTCCCTAATAGGATGAGGGGACGATTGAGGGGCATGAGCAACTTAAATCCTATATCACTAATTATTATGAAAATTTGTTCGGAGCCCCAGAGGAAGGAAATTTCTTGATGGATGTGTCCGAACAGATGACATCCCCCAGGTCTCTGATGTCGAAAATAACCTTCTAACAGACCCATACCCCGAGGAGTAAGTTAGGAAGGTGATTTTCCTAATGGAGCATAACAAAGCCCCGGGTCCAGATGGTTTTCCGCAAGAGTTCTATCAGAACTTCTAGGAAGTCATCAAACCGGATCTCCTACTTTTGTTTTAGCAACCTACATGCTGGCCAACTAGAATTGGTTCATTTAAACTTCAGTGAGATTATTTTATTACCTAAGGTTCATGAGGCTGAAAGGATACAACAATATAGACCCATTTGCCTCCTTAAATGTTAGTTTTAAAATATTCATGAAGGTTGCGACTATTAGGCTAAATTCGGTTGCTGAACATGTGGTTCGTCCTTCACAGACAACTTGTATGCAAGGTAGACACATCCTAGATGGAGTTGTTATCCTTCATGAAACAGTCCACGAATTACACGAAAAAAAGTTGAATGGGGTGATACTCAAAATAAACTTTGAAAAGGCTTATGACAAAGTCAGGTGGCCCTTTCTTCAACAGACTCTCAGATTGAAAGGATTTTCTGCAGAGTGGCATGCTATGATCCATAGCTTCCTTTCTAGAGGTACTATTGCCATTAAGGTCAATGATGACATTGGACACTATTTCTAAATGAAGAAGGGGTTGCGACAAGGTGACTCGTTATTGCCCATGCTATTCAATATAGTGGCAGATATGCTAGAGGTCATGATTGAGTGTGCCAAGGTTGTTGGACAAATTGATGGGGTAGCAAGTCGTCTAGTTGATGATGGTCTCTCTATACTTCAATATGCCGACGATATGATTCTCTTCATGGATCATGACCTCGAGGAAGCGAGAAATATGAAACTGGTTTTATCAGCATTTGAGCAACTCTCGGGTCTTAAGATCAATTTTCATAAAAGTGAAGTGGTTTGCTTTGGCGGCGCCGAGGACGAGGCCCACCTGTATGCTGAATTGTTCGGATGTGGGTTGGGCCAGTTTTGGATCACATATTTGGGGATACCGATACATTATCGGAGACCCATAATGCTGAATGGAAACACGCCAAGGAGAGACTGCAAAAAAGATTTAGCAGTTGGAAAGGTAAATTTTTCTCTCTGGGTGGAAGATTGGTCCTTGTAAATTCAATACTAAGTAATATGGTACAATATATGATTTCCTTCTTCTAGTTGCAGAAAGGAGTTTTACATAGATTGGATTATTCCCAATCAAGATTCTATTGGCAAGGAGATAGCGAGAGAAAAAAAATATCGACTGGCTAAATGGAGTGTGGTTTGCTGTCCCAAAGACCAAGGCAGGTTGGGCATTCATGACCTTGAGTTTAAGAATAGGGCCCTCCTCGGCATATGGTTGTTTAAATTACTGATTACTAACGGAAGATGGTGTATGGCAAACCCTCCTAAGGAGGAAATATGTGGGTTCCAAGGCGGTATCCCAAGTATACTAGAAGCCTGGGGATTCTCACTTTTTGGCGGGTCCAATTGCTATGAAGAAATATTTCTTCTGCTATGGATCCTTCCCAATTAAGGACAGCTCAAAAATTAGATTCTAGGAGGACAAGTGGCTAGGAAATGCCACACTCCGGAACAATATCCGGCTCTATACAACATTGTGCGCCACAAGGGTGGTACTATCGCCACGGTAATGGAATCATTTCCGCTAAATGTGACATTTAAAAGAGTCTTAATTGGACCCAGACTCCAATTGTGGAACACCCTACTCCAGCGGTTGTCCATGATGCAACTGTCACATGGGTCTGATGTATTCCAATGGAACCTCCATAGGAATGGACCATTCTCAATAAATCCGTGTATAGAGCATTAGTCCAGTCTGATGTGCCAGTTGATAATAACAAGAAGATCTGGAAGATGAAGATACCCCTTAAGAATAAAAACTTTGCATGATATCTTTGTCGCAGAGTCATTCTTACTAAAGATAATCTTATTGAGAGGAATTGGCATGGAAGTCTGTAATGTGTCTTTTGTCACCATGATGAGACAATAAATATTTATTCTTCCAATGCAAATTGGATCATTCTATAAGGCCAGTTATCCAAATAGCTTCTGGCTTGTATCCTCATATTTGGCAATTGGTTACATGGGACCGATCACAAGTTTTGAACTCTTCTCAGGGTGGGAGAACTTGCCGTTATTTGGTTGCTTTGGCTTTGAAGAAATGATAAGGTTTTTAATGATAAAAGTACATCTCTAATGCAGGTTATCTACACATGTATCGGGACTCTTCTTTATGGTCCTCTACAATGCGTGAAGAATCGAGACCTGTTTATGGAAGTGTGTACACGATTGGAGGCTACGCCAAGGGATACTTTTTATCCAACATGGGTGGCAGCATGATCTTAGGATTGCCCCCCCCCCCTCTGCTTCAGGCGTTATATGGACTCTACATGTCTCTTTGTACCTCGCCTTCTTTATTTTTACTTTGTATGAGAGGACCTTATTTTGCATCTTAGTTATGTAGAGGCCGGGTATAATCCTTAAATCTTTTAAGTAATAAAGCGTTTTTTTCGAAAAAATATTTTCTCTAAAAATAAACTCCCACATATACAATTAACCCAAATCTCAAGACAAATTGCAGGCGACCATCAATGGCATGTCTTGTGTGATCAAAATCACAAAGAAGCTTTCAAAATCTTCCTGCTAACCATACAGACCAAGGGCCCACTGATTGAGTTTCTGATGCACCATACACACTACTGAATACCAAAAATCTTTGCACTCTTAAGTTCAAAAACACTCAAAAGGGTAAAGAAGCCGAAAGTGCCATTCTGCTCCTAGGTGCAAATGCACTTGAGTGAACTGTAAATTCCAAAAAATATATAACGAATCTAAAAATTCTGATTTTTTTTGTCGAACAACATTCTTGGGTGTTTTACATTCATGGTGCTTTGGGTAACAAAAATACAAGGCATACATCCCAAAATGCTTTGGAAATGAGCTTTAGTGTTGATTTCTTTTTTTGTCATGAGCACATCGAATGTTATTTCTGCATGATTTTTTGCACTAAGTAGACCATTCAAACATGTGTGTTAAAACAAAAGAGTTTTTTATTCTATTTAATACTCCCTCCGTCTGGAATTACTTGTCGGAGAAATGTATGTATCTAGACGTATTTAAGTTCTACATGCATCCATTTTTATCCATTTAGACAATTATTTCGGATGGAGAGAGGGAGTACGTTTTTTGAATTATATTGTTCATTCGGGTGCATGTGCACCCGGGTGCAGAAAAAGAAGGAAATATGCCCTAGAGGCAATAATAAAGTTATTATTTATTTCCTCATGTCATGATAAATGTTTATTATTCATGCTAAAATTGTATTAACCGGAAACATAATACATGTGTGAATACATAGACAAACATAGTGTCCCTAGTATGCCTCTACTTGATTAGCTCATTAATCAAAGATGGTTGAGTTTCCTAACCATAGATATGAGTTATCATTTGATCAATGGGATCACATCATTAGAAAATGATGTTATTTACTTGACCCATTCCGTTAGCTTAGCACTTGATCGTTTAGTATGTTGCTATTGCTTTCTTCATGACTTATACATGTTCCTATGACTATGAGATTATGTAACTCCCGCTTACCGGAGGAACACTTTGTGTGTTACCAAATGTCACAACGTAACTGGGTGATTATAAAGGTGCTCTACAGGTGTCTCCGAAGGTACTTGTTGAGTTGACGTATTTCGAGATTAGGATTTGTCACTCCGATTGTCAGAGAGGTATCTTTGGGCCCTCTCGGTAATGAACATCACTATAAGCCTTGCAAGCAATGTGACTAATGAGTTAGTTGTGGGATGATGCATTACATAACAAGTAAAGAGACTTGTCGGTAACGAGATTGAACTAGGTATTGAGATACCGACGATTGAATCTTGGGCAAGTAACATACCGATGACAAAGGGAACAACGTATGTAGTTATGTGGTTTGACCGATAAAGATCTTCGTAGAATATGTGGGAACCAATATGAGCATCTAGGTTCCGCTATTGGTTATTGACCGGAGACGTGTCTCGGTCATGTCTACACAGTTCTCGAACCCGTAGGGTCCGCACGCTTAAAGTTTGGTGATGATCGGTAATATGAGTTTTTGTGTTTTGATGTACCGAAGGTAGTTTGGAGTCCCAAATATGATCACGGACATGATGAGGAGTCCCGAAATGGTCGAGACGTAAAGATCGATATACTGGATGACTATGTTCGGACACCGGAAGTGTTTCGGGAGGTTTCGGACATTTACCGGAATACCGGGGGGTTACCGGAACCCCCCGGGGAGTATATTGGGCCTAATGGGCCTTGGTGGGAGAAGAGGAGGGCCGGCCAGGGCAGCCGCGCGCCCCCTCCCCCTCTATTCCGAATTGGACAAGGAGGGGGGTGGCGCCCCCCCCCCCTTCTTTCCTTCTCCTCCTCTCTCCCTTCCTTCCCTTCTCCTACTCCAACAAGGAAAGGAGGAGTCCAGAGTAGGACTCCCCCCTTGGCGCGCCCTCCTTGGCCGGCCGCCTCTCCCCCCTTGCTCCTTTATATACAGGGACAGGGGGGCACCTCTAGACACACAAGTTGATCTGTTGATCTCTCCCAGCCGTGTGCGGTGCCCCCCTCCATCATATTCCACCTCGGTAATATCGTAGCGGTGCTTAGGCAAAGCCCTGCGTCGGTAGCATCATCAACACCGTCATCATGTTGTCGTGCTGAAGGAACTCTCCCGCAAAGCTCTGCTGGATCGGAGTTCGTGGGACGTCATCGAGCTGAACGTGTGCTCTGAACTCGGAGGTACCGTACGTTCGGTACTTGGATGGGTCGGATCGTGAAGACATACGACTACATCAACCGCATTGTGATAACGCTTCCACTTTCGGTCTACGAGGGTACGTGGACAACACTCTCCCCTCTCGTTGTTATGCATCACCATGATCTTGCGTGTGCGTAGGAATTTTTTTGAAATTACTACGTTCCCCATTAGTTGTACCAGAGCTAGGTTTATGCATAGATGTTATATGCACGAATAGAACACAAGTGAGTTGTGGGCGATACAACTCATACTGCTTACCAGCATGTCATACTTTGGTTCGGTGGTATTGTTGGATGAAGCGGCCCGGACCGACATTACGCGTACGCTTACGCGAGACTGGTTCTACCGACGTGCTTTGCACATAGTTGGCTGGCGGGTGTCAGTTTCTCCAACTTTAGTTGAACCGAGTGTGGCTACGCCCGGTCCTTGAGAAAGTTAAAACAACACTAACTTGACGAAATATCGTTGTGGTTTTGATGCATAGGTAAGAACGGTTCTTGCTCAGCCCGTAGCAGCCACGTAAAACTTGCAACAACAAAGTAGAGGATGTCTAACTTGTTTTTGCAGGGCATATTGTGATGTGATATGGTCAAGACATGATGCTAAATTTTATTGTATGAGATGATCATCTTTTGTAACAGAGTTATTGGCAACTAGCAGGAGCCATATGGTTGTCGCTTTATTGTATGCAATGAAATCGCCCTGTAATTGCTTTACTTTATCACTAAGCGGTAGCGATAGTCGTAGAAGCAATAGTTGGCGAGACGACAACGATGCTACGATGGAGATCAAGGTGTCGCACTGGTGACTATTGTGATCATGATGGTGCTTCGGAGATGGAGATCACAAGCACAAGATGATGATGGCCATATCATATCACTTATATTGATTGCATGTGATGTTTATCCTTTATGCATCTTATTTTTCTTTGATTGACGGTAGCATTATAAGATGATCTCTCACTAAATTTCAAGGTAAAAGTGTTCTCCCTGAGTATGCACCGTTGCCAAAGTTCGTCGTGCCCAGACACCACGTGATGATCGGGTGTGATAAGCTCTACGTTCATCTAGGCACACGCAGAATACTTGGGTTAAACTTGACGATCCTAGCATATGCAGATATGGCCTTGGAACACTGAGACCGAAAGGTCGAGCATGAATCATATAGTAGATATGATCAACATAGTGATGTTCACCATTGAAAACTACTCCATTTCACGTGATGATCGGTTATGGTTTAGTTGATTTGGATCACGTGATCACTTAGATGATTGGAGAGATGTCTATCTAAGTGGGAGTTCTTAAGTAATATGATTAGTTGAACTTAAATTTATCATGAACTTAGTACCTGATAGTATTTTGCTTGTCTATGTTGTTGTAGATAGATGGCCCGTACTGTTGTTCCGTTGAATTTTAATGCATTCCTTGAGAAAGCAAAGTTGAAAGATGATGGTAGCAATTACACGGACTGGGTCCGTAATTTGAGGATTATCCTCATAGCTGCACAGAAGAATTACGTCCTAGAAGCACCGCTAGGTGCCAGGCCTGCTGCAGATGCACCTGACGATGTTAAGAACGTATGGCAGAGCAAAGCTGATGACAACTCGATAGTTCAGTGTGCCATGCTTTACGGCTTAGAACCGGGACTTCAATGGCGTTTTGAACATCATGGAGCATATGAGATATTTCAGGAGTTGAAGTTAATATTTCAAGCAAATGCCCGGATTGAGAGATATGAAGTCTCCAATAAGTTCTACAGCTGTAAGATGGAGGAGAATAGTTCTGTCAGTGAACATATACTCAAAATGTCTGGGTATAACAATCACTTGATTCAACTGGGAGTTAATCTTCCGGATGATAGTGTTATTGACAGAATTCTTCAATCACTGCCACCAAGCTACAAGAGCTTCCTGGTGAACTATAATATGCAAGGGGTGAATAAGACAATTCTCGAGCTCTTCGCAATGCTAAAGACTGCGGAGGTAGAAATCAAGAAGGAGCATCAAGTGTTGATGGTCAACAAGCCCACTAGTTTCAAGAAAAGGGTTAAAGGGAAGAAGAAGGGGAACTTCAAGAAGAACGGCAAACAAGTTGCTGCTCAAGAGAAGAAACCCAAGTCTAGACCTAAGCCTGAGACTGAGTGCTTCTACTGCAAGCCGACTGGTCACTGGAAGCGGAACTGCCCCAAGTATTTGGCGGATAAGAAGGATGGCAAGGTGAACAAAGGTATATGTGATATACATGTTATTGACGTGTACCTTACTAGAGCTCGCAGTAGCACCTGGGTATTTGATACTGGTTCTGTTGCTAATATTTTCAACTCGAAATAGGGACTACAGATTAAGTAAAGACTGGCTAAGGACGAGGTAACGATGCGCGTGGGAAATGGTTCCAAAGTCGATGTGATCGCCGTCGGCACGCTACCTCTACATCTACCTTTGGGATTAGTTTTAGACCTAAATAATTGTTATTTGGTGCCAGCGTTGAGCATGAACATTATATCTGGATCTTGTTTAATGTGAGACGGTTATTCATTTAAATCTGAGAATAATGGTTGTTCTATTTATATGAGTAATATCTTTTATGGTCATGCACCCTTGAAGAGTGGTCTATTTTTGTTGAATCTCGATAATAGTGATACACATATTCATAATGTTAAAGCCAAAAGATGCAGAGTTAATAATGATAGTGCAACTTATTTCTGGCACTGTTGTTTGGGTCATATTGGTGTAAAGCGCATGAAGAAACTCCGTACTGATGGACTTTTGGAATCACTTGATTATGAATCACTTAGTACTTGCGAACCATGCCTCATGGGCAAGATGACTAAAACACCGTTCTCCGGAACTAAGGAGCGAGCAACAGATTTATTAGAAATCATACATACTGATGTATGTGGTCCAATGAATATTGAGGATCGCGGCGGGTATCATTATTTTCTCACCTTCACAGATGATTTGAGCAGATATGGGTATATCTACTTAATGAAACATAAGTCTGAAACATTTGAAAAGTTCAAAAAAAATCAGAGTGAAGTGGAAAATCATCGTAACAAGAAAATAAAGTTTCTACGATCTGATCGTGAAGGAGAATACTTGAGTTACGAGTTTGGTCTACATTTGAAACAATGCAGAATAGTTTCACAACTCACGCCACCTGGAACACCACAATGTAATGGTGTGTCCGAACGTCGTAATCGTACTTTACTAGATATGGTGCGATCTATGATGTCTCTTACTGATTTATCGCTATCGTTTTGGGGTTATGCTTTAGAGACGGCTGCATTCACGTTAACTAGGGCACCATCAAAATCCGTTGAGACGATGCCTTATGAACTATGGTTTGGCTGCTTATGTGAAAAAGCTTCAACCTGATAAGCTCGAACCCAAATCGGAGAAATGTGTCTTCATAGGATACCCAAAGGAAACTGTTGGATACACCTTCTATCACAGATCTGAAGGCAAGACATTCGTTGCTAAGAATGGGTCCTTTCTAGAGAAGGAGTTTCTCTCGAAAGAAGTGAGTGGGAGGAAAGTAGAACTTGATGAGGTAACTGTACCTGCTCCCTTATTGGAAAGTAGTTCATCACAGAAACCGGTTCCTGTGATGCCTACACCAATTAGTGAGGAAGCTAATGATATTGATCATGAAACTTCAGATCAAGTTACTACCGAACCTCGTAGGTCAACCAGAGTAAGATCCGCACCAGAGTGGTATGATAATCCTATTCTGGAGGTCATGTTACTTGACCTTGCGAACCAACGAACTACGAGGAAGCGATGATGAGCCCAGATTCCGCAAAATGGCTAGAGGCCATGAAATCTGAGATGGGATCCATGTATGAGAACAAAGTGTGGACTTTGCTTGACTTGCCCGATGATCGGCAAGCCATCAAGAATAAATGGATCTTCAAGAAGAAGACTTACGCTGATGGTAATGTTACTGTCTACAAAGCTTGACTTGTTGCAAAAGGTTTTCGACGAGTTCAAGGGGTTGACTACGATGAGACTTTCTCACCCGTAGCGATGCTTAAGTCTGTCCGAATCATGTTAGCAATTGCCGCATTTTATGATTATGAAATTTGGCAAATGGATGTCAAAACTGCATTCCTGAATGGATTTCTGGAAGAAGAGTTGTATATGATGCAACCAGAAGGTTTTGTCGATCCGAAAGGTGCTAACAAAGTGTGCAAGCTCCAGCAATCCATTTATGGTCTGGTGCAAGCCTCTTGGAGTTGCAATAAATGCTTTGATAGTGTAATCAAAGCATATGGTTTTATACAGACTTTTGGAGAAGCCTGTATTTACAAGAAAGTGAGTGGGAGCTCTGTAGCATTTCCGATATTATATGTGGATGACATATTGTTGATTGGAAATGATATAGAATTTCTAGATAGCATAAAAGGATACTTGAATAAAAGTTTTTCAATGAAAGACCTCGGTGAAGCTGCTTATATATTGGGCATCAATATCTATAGAGATAGATCAAGACGCTTAATTGGACTTTCACAAAGTACATACCTTGATAAAGTTTTGAAAATTTTCAAAATGGATCAAGCAAAGAAAGGGTTCTTGCCTGTAATACAAGGTGTGAAGTTGAGTCAGACTCAATGCCTAACTGTCGGTGTCAAAACCGGCGGATCTCGGGTAGGGGGTCCCGATCTATGCGTCTTAGGATGATGGTAACAGGAAGCAAGGGACACAATGTTTACCCAAGTTCAGGCCCTCTCGATGGAGGTAAAACCCTACTTCCTGCTTGATTGATATTGATGATATGAGTAGTACAAGAGTAGATCTACCACGAGATCGTAGAGGCTAAACCCTAAAAGCTAGCCTATGATGGTTATGATTGTGATCATGATCGGCCTTCTAAGGACCAACCTCTCCGGTTTATATAGACATCGGAGAGGGTTAGGGTTTACATGGAGTCGGTTACAAGGAAGGAAACATAATATCCGGATCGCCAAGCTTGTCTTCCACGCAAAGGAGAGTCCCATCCGGACATGGGACGGAGTCTTGAGTCTTGTATCTTCACGCTCCAATAGTCCGGACGAAGCATATAGTCCGGCTGTTCGGATACCCCCTAATCCAGGACTCCCTCAGTAGCCCTTGAACCAGGCTTCAATGATGATGAGTCCAGCGCGCAGTCTTGTCTTCGGCATTGCAAGGCGGGTTCCATCTCCGAATACTCCAAAGTACCTGTCGAACACTTGAACCGTGTCCAGATCTGCAAAATGATCTTCACATGCCTTCGTAGGGGGCATAACATAAATCTGATCTGCCGGTAATTTTTAGACAACGTGACATGTCGCCATGGTCGGGTCATTATTCGAACCGTTTTCCCACAACCAGCCTCAGTGCATATCGCGAGGCGGTTTCCTCTGCATGTTTTGCCATAGCAGAGATCGTGTCCCCTTATTGCGGGATTCTCATCAATACGGGTATGGGTAATCCAACCGCACCGCTAATTGCGGCGAATGGAGAACGAGCAGATTCCACCAGGCAAGTGGGGAGGCGCAAAAAGCTTTTACCGTCTCTATAAAGAGATAAGGTCTCTTCCTCTTTACCCACGCCTTCTCCTCTGTTCGAGCCCTAGCGCCCAAGCACTCTTCTTCTCCATCAAAGAGAGGTTTTCCAAAGATGTCTGGATCCAGAGCAGGAGGCAAATGGATGGCCTCTATCGTCTAGGAGAAGGATATCAAGAGGCTCCGAGAGGCCGGGTACCTGGCCAAGAAGATCGGACACCGTCTCCCGCCGGCGGGACAGATCGTTCCTACTCCGGAGCCCCACGAGAGAGTCGTGTTTCTTCCTCATTTTGTTCGCGGGCTCGGGTTTCCCGTTCACCCATTTGTTCGCGGAGTCATGTATTATTACGGGATTGATTTTAATGATCTTTCCCCCAATTCTTTCCTTAACATCTCGACATTCATCGTCGTGTGTGAGGCTTTTCTCCGGATTTTGCCTCACTTCGGCCTGTGGCTGAAGATTTTCAATGTGAAGCCCAAGGTGGTGAGTGGCGAGCACGCCGAGTGCGGCGGTGCCATGGTGAGCAAGATGCCCAAGGTCGTTTGGCCGACGGGTGCCTTCAACGACTCCGTCAAGGAGTGGCAGCAGCAATGGTTCTATATCACCGAACCGCGCGGCAAAAAGTGGGCTGCAGCTCCCGAGTTCAGATCTGGAGCCCCACTGCGGCTCACGTCCTGGCCCAAGAAGGGCCTGAACTGGTCCTCGTCCGACGAGCTGTCACTGCTCCAGACGCGCGTCCAGAGTGTGGTCGACAAGGACGTCAAACTCGTCGACGTAGTCCATGTGATGTTAGTTCGCCTGGTTCTCCCTTGCCAGCGTCGAGCCTGCAATTTGTGGGAATACGACCCAACCGAGCACCAGACCCTTCGGGAGCTCTATGATTCCTCCCACAAGGATATCTGGAAGGTGCTCTTTAAGTCCGGCAAATCATGGCCGGGCTCCGCCGAGGACCGTGGGTATCAATTATCCCATTCTGCAAGCCCGGTAAGTTATTGCTATGCTCTGTCCATCCATGCTTCAGTTGGCATGTCCTGAGGGAGACATTTTTATCATGCTTTATCATGACCCCAGGGATGGATGAAAAAGGTGGAGTGGATACATTGTCCGGCCCCGCTGCCGGAGGAACCGGCCGGACCTCTTCTAACGAAGATGCTGGTCCTAGTGCCTTACAAGGTGCCAAAGAAAGAGGCCTCCAAGAAGGTCAAAAAGACTCGGAGTGGCTTCCATCGTCGCGATGCTTCAGACGCAAAATCCGAAGACTCCAGCGACCATCCTTCTTCCGAAGACGAAGATAAGGAAGCGGAGGAAGACGAGCCTCCCGTAGGAGGTGGGAAGAAAAGGACGGCCTCCTCATCCCTGGAGGTCGAATCGCCCAAGAGGGGGAAAGGTTCCCTCCCAGAGGCATCCACCACCCGGCTGCCGATAGCAGCCCGGAGTGGGATCCCAGGCCCCAGCCCCTGGAAAAGTCGTAAGTATACGAAATCCGAACACGCATGTGCGTCCGGGGTTGTTTGGGTATAATAGTTTTAACTGTCGCCATATTACAGCCCAGCGAGGTCTCGCATCAGACAGTCCTCGTCGGAGGATTTGCTGAGCTCAGACGCTTTGGCGAGCGAGACGCCTCCAGAGGCCCCTTCCCCAAAGTCCAGGCACGACACTGAGGTGTCGTCTCAACGGGACCCAGGACCAGGGGGGCATATCTCTAGAGCCGGACACACGGGAGCGGTGGCCCCTAGGCGTGTCGACGGCGGGGGCGATCTAGGGTTCGGACCACAGCCGGACACGGTCCTGGAGACTTTTAAGGCTCCAGGATCGGACGAGCAGCCACCTTTGACGGGGGGAGGCTTGCCTACTCCGCCAACAACCTCTGTCCAAGCAGAGCTGCCGGGCGGCCTATCGACAGCGTTAAGGAGCGCGTCTATCGTCGATGAACATCGGACCCTCATGGGTGCGGTGATTGAAAAGATTCAGTCCACCGAGAGCGGGCTGAATGAGTCCTGCCTTGGCCTTATAAGGGCCTTTGAGGTATATTTTTGCAAACCTTTTGGAGATTGTCACAGTATGAGTAGTAGCCCCTGATGCACTGTCCGGCGAAAGAGAGAGAGAAAGCCAGACAGGGGATCAAATCAACCTCTTTCGCAGGAGCCTTCGTTAATGACGTATATTCCTTTGTTTGAAAACAGGCGTCTGCAGAGAAGACCGCCGCTCATAATGTGAAGGTGTCCGGAGTGAGGCAGAGTCTGGAACGGGCCGAAGAGGAACTCGGTCGTGTGAAGAAGCAATTGGAGGACAAGCAAGGTATGTTGAAACTTTTTCTTGAATTCGGCACGAATGAGTGATTGTGCCTGATGAAACGTATTTTGTATTGTATGCTCTAGGAGCGAGTGCCAAATTTGAGGCGCTGAAGAAGGCTGTGGCCGAAGCCAATGAGAAGGCTGCCGCCGAACAGGCTCTTCCTGAGAAACACGAGGCCAGGGTCATCGAAGCTGAGCGAGAGCTCCAGGAGGCGGTGAAGAAGAGTGAGGATTTGGAGCAGAGTTTAGTAGGGAAAGAATCCGAACTCGCACAAGCTCTCCAAGCCACGGAGGATGCTCGGGAAGAAGCCTGAGGTGCTCTGAAGGATATTCAGGAGGCACGGAAGGTCGCGGCTGGTAAGGCCTTTTGTACTCAAAGCCATTTTTTTGCATAGTAGTAGGGGCGCTAAGCGACGAACGGAATTCTTGTTCCTTCAGGTGTGTGTGCGGACCTGCCACGCAGCATATCAGATGCTGCCCAATTCTACCGTGCGGAGGAGAAGAAGTCTGCAGAGAAGGATTTCTGGTCGCAGTATTTGGCGCTGAATTATCCAGTGTCATTTATCAATCAGCTGAAGCAGCTGGTCGAACTGCACCAGGCAGCCGAACTAGCCATGAAGGACTTGGTTGTCCGATTGTGGCCCGTAGAGCCAATTCCAAGCAGTCACTTCGGACTCGTGAAGCGGGTTGTTGGTGCTTGCCCTCGGCTCGATGTCATCAAGCGATCGGTTTGCATAGAGGGTGCGCGCATGGCGTTTGCCCGCGCAAAGGTGCACTGGGGGAAGCTTGATGCTGAGAAGCTGATGACTGAGGGGCCACCGCAGGGTAAGGAGCATCGCAAGCCCGAGTTGTACTATGAGGGTGTCCTGAAAGGGGCCCGCCTTATGGCGGACAAGTGTGCTAAAGACACTATATTTACCTGAAGGCCGTCATGCCGTTGTAATGCGGGAGAATGACACTTTTATTATTTATTCCCTGTTTATGTGAACGTTTGTTCTTCCTATGCGGCCGTTTAGCGTGTATAAACCTGAGAGTTGGCCAATCGTCGGCTTCTGCCCCCACGTAAAAGGTACGGGGGTGTTCGGGCCATACCTGAACACTCTTTATCCCATTTTTGGGTCCTTTTAAGGAGGTGTTTCTTACCACGAACCAGGCAATCAGACTATAGGGCTTTATTACTTCTCACTTAGCCATAGGAATTCGAGTATGGTGGGTGCAGCCCCTGGTATTCGGAAGACCGTACTAGGGGCTCTATCAGCGCCTGATCGGAAGACCGATCCATCGCACTTTGCATTTATAATGGCATTATGCGGAATAAATCTTTAAGGATTTTACAACCTCTCGAACAGCTGACCAGCTCTCGCCGTATCATGACAGTCAGTTTTTGGCTTTCTCTACTGAGGTGCTCGTCCGGAAGAACCGGGACACAATCGCAGTAGTTCTCCCAGCGCTACCTTAGCCGATGGGGCGGAACGTAAGGTACCAAAACATGGGAGCCGGGCAAACCCAACCAATGACCCAAGACATGATTCGGAGCTGATGCATATAGTGTTATAAGTTCGGGGTGCCGAGCGACCGAAAAGGTGGTCGGACTTATTGTCGTACTATGAAGCCCCTGGCGTAATCGGGCATAACACAAGGTGTGGGTGCCATTTGTGACAAAGGGGCGTCAATGAGAAACGACGGTTGTTAAGTGTTATTTAAGTCTATGCATTGTAGTACAATGACATGTTTATGCATATAAATGCGGTTTTATGCTTATGAAAAGGGGTATTTTTGGCGGAACCTGTCATGGCCGGACTGGAGGCGGCTGTGAGTGCATCTGAAGTGAATCCGGACTGCCTTCTTTGGGGGGGTCACTTGTGTGTTCCTACCCTTGTGTGTCCGGGCTGATTCCACGTCGCCAATCCTATTCTGCGTCAAAGTTAGTTTGTAAAGGCAAATACTTGAGGGCAGCTGAACGTCCTCTTGTGGTTGGACCGAGGGTGTCTAATCGGAGCCTGGTTAACCCAACTGTTATACCATAAAGTAGCACGGACTCCTCAGTTGGTGTCCGGATAGTTGGCTGCCATATCAAAATTTTGATAGGCAGACACGACTCGCTACTCCGGCAGCGGTGTGATTTCCGCTCTAAGGGTGGGGTTCGGCCTTGCCCATAGATGTGACTATATCACACGGGGCTGGCCTAATGGTTTGCCACGTGGAATCTAGTCAACGTGGTTCATCCCGTTAACATATGGTAATTACTGTATGAGGGGAAAGTGCCGAAGGCTTGTTCTTTGGTGTGGTATTTGTTTGGTGATCCAAAGACAACCGTTAGAGTGGTGGGCCAGTAAAACTTGGCCTTTGCACCTGGCATCTTTTAGAAGATGTTATTTGTGGTTTCATACCCGCGGGGCTTTATGTGAGATGGAGCCCCCAGACTACTGGGTCCAGAGGTAGTGCAATTAAATTGTTGTGGTTGATATTGTCCGGATGGTCAATGTGATCGGGGGAGTTCGGCCGTACTTTTATGCTCTGGAGGACCTTTTGACTTCGCCGTTGTTGGAATCCTCCCCTCATTGTTTCCGGCACACGACCGGCCGCTTTGTTTTGAGGATCCGACATTCTCTATTGGTATGCTTGGCCGTCCTTCTAGGAGTACCATGAATTTCACATGGTTGATCGAGTATGTTGCTTGGGCCGGATAGGCTTGAGCTGTTCTTTGTCCGCTGACCGGACTGGGAGTTGCTGGATTTGGCACCAACTTTCCTGACTTGACATTTATGACAATTGCGCCGAGGCTTGAGGATGCCTCTTCGTGTATCCTTCGTATTGTCTTGGACCGTGGTGGTGTGTTGACGTCGGGGTATGTGCCTTGGGTTCTCCTACTTAGGTTGAGGTAGAAAATTATGCCATGTGTGCCCTTTGTCGGGGCGGTCGAGTCCGTATTTTTCGGTGGCCAGGACCTTGGTCCACCTGTCCATGAGCAAATCTTGGTCAGCTTTAAGCTGCTATTGCTTCCTTTGCAGGCTCCTTGCCGTGGCCATGAGCCGTCGCTTGAAGCGAACTTGCTCCACTGGATCCTCAGGCACGCCGCATTCGGCATCGCCGAGGCTTACCTCGTCTTCGGGAGAGGGCATATAGTTGTTCCTCTCCAAGTATCCCACTATGGCTAGTCCGGCCTGCTTGAAGGCAGGCTGATCAGGGTTGTATTCATCTTTGGCACCATCCGAATTGTTTTCGTCTCCTGCGCCGGTATTGTTGTGGCGGGGCTTGGAGCAGCGTTGACGACGCCCATGCTTTGCTTTCTTCCCTGAGGGGTTATCCTCCGTTGCCTCATCGCCATTGGTTTCCTTCGGAGTGTCCGCCATATATATATCATATGAGGCGGTGGCTGTTCACTGGCCCATGAGTGGTGGTTCCTGTTCTTCTCCTGCATCGTCGTCCATACCATCGATGTCTTCGGAGTCGAAGTCTAGCACATCGGTTAAATCATCGACCGTGGCTATGAAGTGGGTGGTGGGTGGGCAACGAATTCCTTCATCGCCTGCTTCCCACTCGAGCCGGACATAGTTCGGCCATGAGTCTCCTGACAAAGAGAGAGATTTTAACGAGTTCAGCACATCGCCAAGGGGCGAGTGCTGGAAGATATCCGCAGCGATAAACTCCGTTACCGGAGCCCAACCAGGCTCAGCGGGCTCGGGAGCGCGTGGACTGGAACCTATAGCCGGATACGAGTCCGGGGGACTGGAGTCATAGGCTTCCTTAGAGGTAAGGCCTATGTTCGGCTCTACCGCCGATGAGTGTGCGGCCTGCGGGGCAGGGTCCATCCACACATCCTCGGGCGATGCAATCTGGTCCGGATTTAGGTTCGGGGTTCCTGCAGGGGCGATATCCCGAGCATTATCCGACAGTAGGTCTAAGCCGTGCTCATCGTGATTGTCCGGCACTCCTGGCGCAGGCCGGAACCCGTCGAAGATCAAGTCTCTGCGGATATCGGCCGTGTAGTTCAGGTTTCCGAACCTGACCTGGTGGCCAGGGGCGTAGCTGTCGATCTGCTTCAGTTGGCCAAGCGAATTGGCCCGCAGCGCGAAGCCGCCGAACACAAAGATCTGTCCAGGGAGAAAAGTCTCACCCTGGACCGTGTTGTTGACAATTAAAGGAGTCATCAAGCCTTGCAGCGACGACACAGAGGAACTCGCAATGAAAGCACCAATGTTGGTGTCAAAACCGACAGATCTCGGGTAGGGGGTCCCGATCTATGCGTCTTAGGATGATGGTAACAGGAAGCAAGGGACACAATGTTTACCCGGGTTCGGGCCCTCTCAGTGGAGGTAAAACCCTACTTCCTGCTTGATTGATATTGATGATATGAGTAGTACAAGAGTAGATCTACCACGAGATCGTAGAGGCTAAACCCTAGAAGCTAGCCTATGATGGTTATGATTGTGATCGTGATTGGCCTTCTAAGGACCAACCTCTCCGGTTTATATAGACACCGGAGAGGGCTAGGGTTTAAATGCAGTCGGTTACAAGGAAGGAAACATAATATCCGGATCACCAAGCTTGTCTTCCACACAAAGGAGAGTCCCATCCGGACACGGGACGGAGTCTTGAGTCTTGTATCTTCACGCTCCAATAGTCCGGACGAAGCATATAGTCCGGCTGTCCGGATACCCCCTAATTTTGGACTCCCTCCCCGACCACTGCAGAAGATAGAGAGAAAATGAAAGATGTTCCATATGCTTTAGCCATAGGCTCTATCATGTATGAAATGTTGTGTACCAGACCTGATGTGTGCCTTGCTATTAGTTTAGCAGGGAGGTACCAAAGTAATCCAGGAGTGGATCACTGGACATCGGTCAAGAACATCCTAAAGTACCTGAAAAGGACTAAGGATATGTTTCTAGTTTATGGATGTGACAAGGAGCTAGTCGTAAATGGTTATGTCGATGCAAGCTTTGACACTGATCTGGACGATTCTAAATCGCAATCCGGATACGTGTTTATATTAAACAGTGGAGCTATCAGTTGGTGCAGTTCTAAACAAAGCGTCGTGGCGGGATCTACGTGTGAAGCGGAGTACATAGCTGCTTCGGAAGCAGTAAATGAAGGAGTCTGGATGAAGGAATTCATATCCGATCTAGGTGTCATACCTAGTGCATCGGGTCCAATGAAAATCTTTTGTGACAATACTGGTGCAATTGCCTTGGCAAAGGAATCCAGATTTCACAAGAGAATCAAGCACATCAAGAGACGCTTCAATTCCGTCTAGGACCAAGTCCAGGTGGGAGACATAGAGATTTGCAAGATACATACGGATCTGAATGTTGCAGACCCGTTGACTAAGCCTCTTCCACGAACAAAACATGATCAGCACCAAGACTCCATGGGTGTTAGAATCATTACTGTGTAATCTAGATTATTGACTCTAATGCAAGTGGGAGACTGAAGGAAATATGCTCTAGAGGCAATAATAAAGTTATTATTTATTTCCTCATATAATGATAAATGTTTATTTTTCATGCTAGAATTGTATTAACCGGAAACATAATACATGTGTGAATACATAGACAAACATAGTGTCACTAGTATGCCTCTACTTGACTAGCTCATTGATCAAAGATGGTTGAGTTTCCTGATATGAGTTATCATTTGATCAATGGGATCACATCATTAGAAAATGATGTTATTGACTTGACCCATTCCGTTAGCTTAGCACTTGATCGTTTAGTATGTTGCTATTGCTTTCTTCATGACTTATACATGTTCCTATGACTATGAGATTATGTAACTCCCGCTTACGGAGGAACACTTTGCTACCAAACATCACAACGTAACTGGGTGATTATAAAGGTGCTCTACAGGTGTCTCTGAAGGTACTTGTTGAGTTGACGTATTTCGAGATTATGATTTGTCACTTCGATTGTCGGAGAAGGTATCTCTGGGCCCTCTCGGTAATGCACATCACTATAAGCCTTGCAAGCAATGTGACTAATGAGTTAGTTACGGGATGATGCTTCACGTAATGAGTAAAGAGACTTGCCGGTAACGAGATTGAACTAGGTATTGAGTTACCGACGATCGAATCTCGGGCAAGTAACATACCGATGACAAAGGGAACAATGTATGTTGTTATGCCGTTTAACCGATAAAGATCTTCGTAGTATATGTGGGAACCAATATGAGCATCCAGGTTTCGCTATTGGTTATTGATCGGAGACGTGTCTCGGTCATGTCTACATAGTTCTCGAACCCATAGGGTCCGCACGCTTAAAGTTTGGTGACGATCGATATTATGAGTTTTTGTGTTTTGATGTAGCAAGGGTAGTTCGGAGTCCCGGATATGATCACGGACATGACGAGGAGTCTCGAAATGGTCGAGACGTAAAGATCGATATATTGGATGACTATGTTCGGACACCGGAAGTGTTTCGGGAGGTTTCAGACATTTACCGGAGTACCGGGGGGTTACCGGACCCCCCCCCCCCCGGGGAGTATATTGGGCCTAATGGGCCTTGGTGGGAGAAGAGGAGGGGCGGCCAGGGCAGCCGCGTGCCCCCTCCTTCTCTAGTCTGAATTGGACAAGGAGGGGGCGGCGCCCCCCCCCTTCTTTCCTTCTCCTCCTCTCTCTCTTCCTTCCCTTCTCCTACTCCAACAAGGAAAGGAGGAGTCCTACTCTCGTGGGAGTAGGACTCCCCCCTTGGCGCGCCCTCCTTGGCCGGCTACCTCTCCCCCCTTGCTCCTTTATATACGGGGGCAGGGGGGCACCTCTAGACACACAAGTTGATCTGTTGATCTCTCCCAGCCGTGTGCGGTGCCCCCCTCCACCATATTCCACCTCGGTAATATCATAGCGGTGCTTAGGCGAAGCCCTATGTCGGTAGCATCATCGACCACCGTCATCATGCCGTAATGCTGACGGAACTCTCCCGCAAAGCTCTGCTGGATCGGAATTCGTGGGAGGTCATTGAGCCGGACGTGTGCTGAACTCGGAGGTGTCGTACATTCGGTACTTGGATCGGTCCGGATCGTGAAGACGTACGACTACATCAACCGTGTTGTGCTAATGCTTCCGCTTTTGGTCTACAAGGGTACGTGGACAACACTCTCCCCTCTCGTTGTTATGCATCACCATGATCTTGCGTGTGCGTAGGATTTTTTTTGAAATTACTACGTTCCCCATCAGAAACCCCATGTTCGTCAACATGGCACCTGTCGAGTTCGGGTGCGAGTAATGGTTTGTATCCATTTAGACAATTATTCTGGATGGGGAAGTACGTTTTTTTGAATTATACTGTTCATCCGGTTGCATGTGCACCCGGGTGCATAAAACCCATGTCTGTCAACATGGCACCCGTCGGGTTCACATGAGGGTAATGGTCGTCCAAACCCATGTCTGTCTAAATATTTTTCGTCCAAACACATATCCATACCCGCACCTCGGATTTCAAACTATTCTCATAACCGTAAAAAATCCACCTCTGCCACCTTATCCCATTCATGCTTCACCAGTATTTTCAGCATTTTCACGTATATACACAACATTTCAGCATCTACACTTCAACATTTCAAATATATATTCGTCACCCAGGGTGCAGAATAAGTTATTCTTCACCTGAGGTAATCTTACGATCGTTTCATAAATAAACTATATTTGAAATACAAATAGTTACATTCATAGTGATTCACTACGTAAAATTTGACATAAGAAAACAAAAATATAGGTCATAAGACCAAAAAAATAGCATTTTATGTATATTTTACACTATGTTTTACATTTGTTATTTTACGTAATATAAAATATTTTTTACGGCGATTATATATTCTCTTACATTCTCTTTTGATGTCTGAAATAAGATAAAATTTACGGAACATAAAATTACGGTGCATTGACATGAAAATAAAGGGGATGAAGAATAACTATTCCTGAAAGAATCGTTGATGCCCACCTCGTGATTCGAACCATCAGCTTGGTGTGGTACCACGTCCCTCCCATTTATCGAATTATTGGTGGTGAATGGCAGAACACCAACTGATCACTTTATGCCTTTTGCACTGACAAAGGTCTGCGCCGTGTGACCCTGGTCCATGTGGTCCTCTGAATAGCCATCACGTGCATGTTTATCGGAGATTCCACATACTATCAGAAGTAGACAATTAGGTTCCATTATACGGGCAACGTTACCGCCACTGTTTTGCACGCATGTGACGCCTGTCGTCGTCTGCGTGCATGTTGGACCCGTCTAGCGATGCGGTTCCACGTGCCATCCTCAATCGATCCTAGAGCAACCAAGTGAGGAATCTGCATGGTCCTGTTCGGCACCACCATTGGATTTGATGGTTCTGTCATGAAGACTCGTTTGACATCATTCTTGGGTTTGACAGTTACTTGTTCGGCACCATCATTGGAGTTGATGGTTCTTTCATGAAGAATCGTTTGACACCACCCTTAGATTTGACAGTTCTTTCATGAATTGCTATTCGGCATCACCCTTGGATTTAACGGTTCTTTCATGAATTGTTGTTCGGCACCACCATTGGAGTTGACGGTTCTTTCATGAAGACTCGTTTGACACCATCCTTAGATTTGACGGTTCTTTCATGAATTGTTGTTCGGCATCACCCTTGGATTTGACGGTTCTTTCATAAATTGTCGTTCGGCACCGCCCTTGAATTTGACGGTTCTTTCATAAAGACTCGTTCGACACCACCCTTGGAGTTCATGTTCTGGCCACTCGCGACTTGTGAGTTCTAACCAGGTCGGCTGATGGATCCATACATGAGAGAGGCGGGCGGACGGTTTGCGGGTTGGTAGCTATGGTCATCCGGTTCCGTCGTCCTACTGATCGGTGCTTCACGTATTCATTATCCGGTTCCACAGTAGTGTCGAACGGTCCAATCTTTTGAGGGTCCCCGGTTCCGTCGTCCATTGAACGGGGCTTCACGTTTTCATCCTTCGGTTCCCCCATGGCGATCGAGCGGTCCAAACTTTTGTTGGTCTTCCCGTCCGCCCTTTTCACAACAAACCGGTTAGTGGGGTGGTATGATGGTCGCTCGGTTCTATCGTCCTATTGACCAGTTCTTCACATTTTCATCCACCAGTTCCGCGGTAGTGATCGATCGTCTTGTTCCGACATCCTGTTTACCGGGGCTTCACATTTAAAAAAATATGCTTCCTAAAAAATATTCCAACTAGCTAGATGTGTTGAGAAAAATGCCAACTAGATGTGCAATGATTTTTCTTATCGGAAGCACTTCTTGTCAACGCCGATACAAAGTTTTCTTCGAGAAACACCGCCCATTAGTTTTAAAAAAATGAACTAATGCGGAATACTTAGCTAAATAACCAACCAAAAAGCAACCTGCAAAAAGAAACTAAACAAGTAGCAGTGCAATTTGAAGCCGTACGCGTTGGTCCCATATTGATCCCGAAGAGACACGTTATTTTAAGCATTTCGAGTCATCACATTATTTTAAGCATTTCGGTGCGAACTAGGGACAATGTCCCATGGCTCCTGTACTTGTCACGTGGCCCATTTCCGTTTCTCCATTTTCATCTAAAGGTTCCATCAGTCTCAATGTGTTGGTCACGTGCGTCTTTGGTCCAATCTCCAGCCTGCACCCATCACATGGACCAGCTGATGGCCACCATCAGGGCGCAGCTTTTTCCAGTGAAACAGACCACGAAAACTCCCAGAATTCCGGCAGAAATCATATATCTGACCTCAGGCAGAAATCAAATCACAAACTGACCTGGTCACGAAAAAATTTCACTCTGCTGACCCTTTGGTGTGGCGTTCGACAGCCGGGCGCCGCACCCTACTGTGCAGCGTCCTTCCCTTAGGCGTCGCACATCCTGCCAGCGTGGCAGCCCTGGTCCAGTTGCGGCCCCACACGCACCTGTGCAGCGCCTAAGAGCTAGGCGCCACACACCTGTAATGTGCAGCGCCTAGCTCTTGGGCGCTGCACAGTCTGTGTTCCACTTGGGCTGGCCCCACCCTCTCTCCCCTCCCACCCCCACCCCACACACCCCCACCCGACCCAAACCCTTAGACTTGCGGCCCTCCTCTCTTCCCCTCTCCCCCCTCTCAAATCCTTCTCAAATCTTGCAAATCCGCCACATTGACCGTGGATTTCGAAGCCAACCCCTCCCTTAAGGTAATCTCCTCCGATCCCCTCGTTTTCATCCATAGGAATTGTCACATTTGCTCAAATCTTGCTAGTTTGGGGAAACCCTAGATTTTGATAGGATTTGGAAATTTGTGTTGAATGATGTTATATTTCTTTGCTAATTTGGGTTGTTTAGGCTTCCATAGTATGCTAGGGTTAGGGTTATGTGTGTTTGATGTTGGTGTTAGGGTTATGTTGGTGTTAGGGTTGTGGTTATTGTTATGTGGGGGTTAGGGTTATTAATTCATATATATGTTAGGGCATATGTGTGCAAATATTTTTCTTAAGTATTTACTTGATATATGTGTGTTTTTGATTATTGTAGGGATGGGGAGAACATGTGTTTATGTTCATCATGTGGATAAAGAGGCCTTTTTGAAAGGCAATGTTGAGACGGACCCGGATGAGCTTGACATGGTGTTTGAGAGTAGTCCTAGCTATGCGGAGCTTTTGAAACAAGTGAGGAAAGATTTGAATTGGATGGACCCAAGTGACGTTGTTGAGTTCGAGGGAAGGCATAATGTTGGTTTAGGAATGCACATCCGTTGGAAGACAATGCGTGTGAACTCCGAGCAACGTTGGGTTGCATACAAGGAGACGGTTGCCGAATCTCTAGACAAGGCTCTTGAGTTATTTGCCTCCAAGAAGGTTGAGTCTACTTTGAATTTAGACTTGAACCGGAACCCCTCCCCGTTGGTTGCTAGCACTCCCCCACCCATGAACCAAGATCAAATGAGTGAACCTCAATTCACGCAAGAAGATTGGCCAACATTGAGCCCGACTCCAAACAACCAAAATGAAGGTTTTGAAGAGGAGAATGATGAGTACGAGGAGGATGACAACGAAGTTGACCTCCATGACAACAATGTGGGTGATCTCGACCAATATCATGTGCAAGAGACAATGGACCAATCCATCCCTTTTTCCCGTGCATATGCATCGGACTCGGATGACGATGGTCCTGATGAAGAAGTTGATGAGGAGGGGTTCACACCGAAGGAGGCCGAAGCATTCAAGAAGGTATTCGGGCGGGATCACAAGACACCATTGTTCAAGGATCTTAGTCTCGCGGATGAAGCCGTTGTGGATGGTGGAAAATGCATATCTCTTGGAGCTAGGCCAAGTTCTCACCGTGATTTGGAAGACGGCAAGAACGGGATATATCCCGGTTGTGAGTTTCAATCCTTCTTGGAATTGAAGATGTGGCTCGACAACTACTCGGTTACACATTATCGTCCACATAAAGTGGCCAACTCGGACGTGAATGTGCGTTACACGGTCAAATGTGAAGTGCCAACATGTCCATGGATTGTGCGTGCAAGGCCATGGAAAGGAGGTCCCACTTGGCGCATAGTGAGTTGTCTACCAACTCACATGTGCCGGCACAAGAATGCGGATGGCAAGCTTGTGTACCAACAACACAGACAACTCACGTCCGAGTTCATTGCTTACAGGCTGTCCAACCAAATATCCACACTTCCAACAATGAGCATCAAGAGTGTCATTGACCTTGTGAAAGCCATCTTTCATTACAAGGTGAAGTACGGCAAGGCATGGAAGGCGAAGCAAGCCGCATTCAAGATGTTGTATGGCAATTGGGAGGAAGCATACAACCGACTCCCTAGGTTGTTGTTAGCTATGGCCGCCACAAACCCAGGCATGGTTCACGTGGTTGAGCCTCATGGGCACCAAACATTGATTCATAACGGGAGGACCGTCCGAGTATTTGGCCGTGCATTTTGGGCCTTTGAGCAATGCGTGAGGGCTTTTGAGCATTGTCGGCCCGTCATCGCCATTGATGGCACGTTCTTGACCGGACAATACAAGGGCACTTTATTGGTTGCAATAGCAAGTGATGCCAATAACCGGGTGTTGCCTTTGGCTTTCGCTTTGGTTGAGGTGGAGAACAATGATAACTGGGAGTGGTTCTTGCGTCAACTGAGAACAAGGGTATTACCTGCTGAAAGGGAAATTTGTGTCATATCGGATCGCCATCCTGGAATTCTAAATGCGGTGGTGGTTGACATTCCCGGACATACAAAGTTGCATCATCGATGGTGCATGAGGCACTTTTGTGCAAACTTCTATAGGGCATGTGGTATCAAGGAGTTGGCCGATGATATTCAGGATTGTTGTCTCGCTTTCACCAACAAGTGGTTTTCCACATTGTTCAATGCATTGCTCAGACACAAGAAACTTGACCCCGACGGTCAGGAGTTTCTGAATAAGAACATTGCCGAAAGGAATATGTGGGCACGTGCTTTCGATGAAGATGGCCGGAGGTACGGTCAAATGACAAGCAATATGGCAGAATGCTTCAATAAGGTGCTCAAGGGTGTATGTGCATTACCCGTGACGGCAATAGTTCAATACACATTTGACAAGTTGAATGAATACTTTTTAAAGCACTCAATGGAGACTGATAAGCAGATTGCTGGTGAGAACAGGGATAAACACAAGTACAATTTCCCACCAAAGGTTGAAGAATGGTTGGAATTTCAATCACGAAAGGCAGACTCCGAAGAAGCTGTACTGTATGACGACAACGAGTGGAAGTATGAGGTGAAAGAGCCCGGAGGAACCACAAACGATGGCCGCCAACACGGAGGGGCGCTGCACTGTATAGTGTGGCGCCTTTCCCTTGGGCGCTGCACACTGACTTAGCAATTTTTGGGGTGCAAAACCAACTGGAACGCTCCTGGTGCTCTCTGGACTGGAATGCCCAGGTGTGCAGCGCCTAAAGGAGAGGCGCTGCACTGTGTAGTGTGGCGCCTTTCCCTTAGGCGCTGCACCCCTGGACATTTATTAGGCTGCACCAACTCCCTCCCACCCATCCCCACCCCACACACCCCACCCTCCACACAAACCCGAAGCTCAGTGCCTCCCCTCTGCCCTCCTCTCTCCCCTCTCAAATCCTTCTCAGATCCGGAGTATTTGACCGTGGATTTCGAAGCCAACCCCTCCCTTAAGGTAATCTCCTCCGATCCCCTCGTTTTCATCCATAGGAATTGTCACATTTGCTCAAATCTTGCTAGTTTGGGGGAAACCCTAGTTTTTGATAGGATTTGGAAATTTGTGTTTCTTTGCTAATTTGGTATGGTTAGGTTTTCATAGTATGCTAGGGTTAGGGTTATGTGTGTTTGATGTTGGTGTTAGGGTTATGTTGGTGTAGGGTTGTGGTTATTGTTAAGTGGGGGTTAGGGTTGACCAATAATTCTCGGTTTTGTAGGCATGGCTTCATCCGGTTCCATGACGAGGCCACCGTGTGCTAACCAAGAAGACATGCCGAACAAGTGGGAGGACGCATCTTTGGACAAGGTGAAGGAGAAAGATGTCAACATCCCGCCTTGTTGGTGTGGAGATGTTTGCAAGGTGAAGGTGTCCACCGACCGAAAGAAAGCATGGACGGAAGGGCGGAGATATTTTGTATGCCCGAACTATGCTTATGATCGTGCACTTCCAACTAACGCCTATGACCAACCACCGGTAAGCTCGAGAAGTAAAATGTTACTCTCAAATGTGTGTCAACACTAACAACAAATTTTTATGCAGTCACCGCCTCCTCTATGCAAGTACTTCACGTGGATAGATCTTGAAGTGCCAGAAGATGTGAAAAAGGACCAATACGCAGATTGTCTTAGGCGGCAACGACGGTTCGAAGAATCGTTTCGAAGAGGCTTGGAGGAAGAGCGTCGTCAGAAGGAGAGGATGGAGCGGAAGAAACGAGAGGAGGAGAGGGCACGCCAAGCGAAACTTGCTCGTGAGGAGGAGAGGGCAAGAAAGCTTGCAAAGGCTCGCGAGGCGCAAGAGGAGGACTCGGCACGTGACAAGAAGGGGAAATGGCCTCGCTCTACTCAGTAGGGACTTCGCTTCGGTGCACTCGTCGTCAACTATTTTCTAATGAATGTGTCATGAAGTTGTGAGGGCATGTGAGATGTTGGTGAACTATCTTCTAGGGCAAGCTGCCATTTGTCATTTGTAATGAATGTGTCGTGAACCATGTCGTAGTAATGTTTGAATTGTCTTAAGTTATGAACTCGTCGGCTTAAAATTTGTGTTTGTTCAAATTGTTGTGATGCTGCAGTCATTGTAAGTATTGTGGATGTGATGCAAGCCAACTGTGGCTCTCTGGATCGTCATGGAAGTAGTGCAGCGCCTAAGGACAGGGCGCTGCAGCGCCCAAGTGTTGGGCGCCACACAGTACAGTGCAGCGCCTAAATGTTGGGCGCTGCAGTGCTGCTATAAGCAAAACTGCATAAACAGATGCCATTTTGGCCTCCTGCAGCAGCACTCACATAATAAAAATACTGTAAACTGCACATGCTAAGCAAAGAGAACTAATAACTTGAACATCATATCATTTAAGACAATTCAACATTACTCCAGGTTCGCAAACACAAATACCACACTAGTAAGAGTTCACCAACATATAACATAACCTCACAAGTTCGTCAACCTAATTAAACGGCTAAAATTAACATGAACAAGCACTAATGCCTTCCGCGCGTGTTCCTGGTGGCATGCCTGCAGGCAAGCTTCTTCTTCTTAGGAGCACGAGGATCCTCTTCGTGCACTTCCTCCTCCGCCTCCGCCTCCGCCTCCGCCTCCTCATCCAAGCTAGCCATCCGCGAGGTCCCTACGACCACCTTTGGGTTGCCTCTGTTGTCATAGTCGTTGGGCGTGTACCGGCGTCTGGGCTGCCTAGGCTTGAACACATATGCGGACCGGGCTTGAGCGTCCGCCAAAGTCATGTCATCATCAAGCTCATCGCCCTATCACACAACAAAACAATATGGTGAAGGCCGATGTCGTAATCAAGTGAGAATCACATCTAAAGGATTAGTCATACCTCTTGGGTGATCCCACCCTCATCATCCATATAAGCATATGAGGAACTCACATCGTCCCCCTCATGGTGAGGTGCGGGGTCTGATGGTGTACCAGACCTAGAGGCAGATGGTTCATCATATTCAGGATCACGGCAACCGAGAAGGTTCGATAACCGCCTTAACTTCTTGGCCTGACGCTGTAACATGAACAAGTGTGTAAGATATCAAACTTCGCAACATAGACTGGCTCTCATAGTGAATGCGATATGTACCTTGAGGAATGCTCGTAGTGAACCATCATCATTGCCAGTTCCAACCGGTGTCTTCTCCAGAATAGACTGGCTCTCATCAGCTGCTTTCTTGATCTCGGTGCGCTGCGGATGAGAAAAAATGAATGTGTTAGCCATTCAAACATGTGTAATACGGTCAACAGGAAAGTAAAGAGGGGAACACTTTACCACATAGTTAATCACCGGAACAGCAGGGACTCCTTGCCCTAGCCTGACATCTCTGTTGTACTTCCCCTTTGCTAGATCCTCAAAGTTTACGGGTTCTTCAAGAATATCCTCATTATATGCCGGCGGGCATATCTCAACTCGAGTAGTTCCAATAAACCATCGTACGTAGTTATCAAAAGCAAGTGAGTTGTGCTCACGAAGCGGGGCGCGTGCAGTGCTACGAGCTTGCTCCACACAAAGCTGGAAGCGGGTAACATACGCAGAATGATGCTTGGCCCAGTCCTTTATCTTCCGTTGCCTTCTCCTGTCCAACCTGCGTGGTATAAAACCAAACATTAGCACAATCAAAAGGAGTCCCGATGATTAGACAATACGCACACATGCTCTCTTACCTATGAAGTGCTTTATCCGTGTCCACCCAATCCGGCGGGTGAGGCTGGAAAAGACCAAACTGACGATACACGCGATGCGGCAAATGAAACTCAACCGCCCAGTTGCATATCAGTGGGCACCGCATAAGCCAGAGATCCTTATCCCGCAAGCACATCGGGTTGAGGCGGAACTCCGCGGTGTACCCCAAGCTCTCACCCGCGCCATATGGCTGCCATTCCACCTATGAAACAGGGCAACAATGCAAATTTGATAACTATTTTTCAAGCAAGCATGAGAAAGGACTAAAGTAATGACCTCCTTACCTGCTCAGGCGTAATCGTGTCCAACTCGGCAATGTACTTTTGGTACATGAGATTGACATCGTTCGTCATCTCGGAAACGATATCCCACTTGTAAGCCCACGTGGGGCGCCGTAATTCGTCATGTTCATCTGCATACCAAGGATCAAACCTGACGCTCTTCGGGCGTCCAACAGGCAGACGCTCCCAGCTCCATACAGAAAGTAGAAGCAGATTACCACCAATGCCTGCACTAGGTGTGATCCTGCAACACGCATCATCCAGCTACATATGAAAGAAAAACAATGTTAACTTGACAGCAAGCTTGCATTGCTAATGAATAAATGAGTTGATCACAAAACAGACCAACTACCTGTCGGTACAAGTAGGCAAGAGTCGCTGAACCCCAGCTCCATTTGCTATCGAAGACGGTCAACGCCTTCAGCCACATCCATGGAGCGTTCTTGCCAGTGGAGTCAGGAAACAAAGTCCTCGACACAATGTACCACATATACACACGAGCATGTGTCTGGATCACATCATCAGTTGCATCCGGAGGGCACGTCGCAAAGTTATTTTGAATCCACGTGAAAGCAGCTCCGGCTGCCTTCCTTTCCCTCTTCTTCTTCTCTTCTCCCTCCTCTACATCATCCTCAGCCTCGGTAGGAGCCATACCGATAAGAGCAATCATCTGCTCGCGCCACCCATCAGAATCGGTGCTCATACATAGAGGCCTCCCGTCGATAGCAAGACCGGTGATCAACGAGACATCCTCGAGCGTCACGGTCATCTCCCCGGTCCGAAGATGGAAACTGTGGGTCTCTGGCCTCCACCGATCAACAAGATCGGACACCAGTGGAGCGTTCAGATCCGGCGTGGACCGGCTGACCAACAGAATCCACGGGAGTAGTCCTGCCTGCTTGATGTACGGTGTGTACCGCTCATCGTAAGGCATGGCAGGACCAGAGACCCCGTGATACCGAATCTTCAGAGGTTCAAGCTTCTGCAAAAAACAAGTAATGACAAATCTTAGGGCATGTAAATTTCAACTAAAGGCAAATTTGCAAAATATTTAGATTACTCATTATTACCTTATCCTTCTCGCGCATCATGTAGGCCCGGTGTTGCACGTCGTAGACATCGTCCAGAAGGCAAACCATCCTTACAATTTCAAACAATAAACATATAAAAGTTCATCTTCATCTCAAATATCGGTATACACTAAACATATAACATGTGTTCAACTACAAGAATCTCAACATCTCCTTCTCACACAATGAATATGTCATATGTGTTCAAATAAACTAAACATCTAATATTTCAAATAAACTCAACATCTAATATTTGAAATAAACTGAACATCTAATATATATCTAAACAAACTTCTCATATATGTCTACAAAAATCAACATCTCATAGTTATCTATAAAAATAGGCATCTCATATATATCTAAAAAAAACTAAACAATCTAGGATTTCAACAACAAGAATCATATATTGTGAACTAATAAATAACACTACGGTACTACGAATATGAATACACATCCTAAATCGAGCAAACCAAACAAATCAAGGGTTCCATCAAATCATGGACAAATCTCTAGAATGGCAACAAATTTACGGAGCAAAAGAAAGAGAAGGGAAGAGTTTACCTAGTAGGATGGATTAGGGATCGAATCCACGGATCAAATCTTCAGATCTGAGAGGGATGTGGGGGGATTAGATGGGGGCGCCGCCGCCGCCGCTGCTCTCTGTCCAGAGAGCGGAGAGATGAAGAACTGCCTGGTCGGGCTAGGGCGGCCGCGCTTAAGTCACTGTGCAGCGCCCAAGGGCTAGGCACTGCACGTCAAAGTGTGGCGCCTAGCTCTTAGGCGCTGCATAGGTGCATGTGGGGCCGCAACTGGACCAGGGCTGCCACACTGGCAGGATGTGCGACGCCTAAGGGAAAGACGCTGCACAGTAGGGTGCGGCGCCCAGCTGTCGGGCGCCACACCAAAGGGTCAGCGGAGTGAAATTTTTTCCTGAACAGGTCAGTTTGTGATTTGATTTCTACCTCAGGTCAAATCTGTGATTTCTGCCCAGGATTCCTTCCGCCATTTCTCCCTCTCCGGTCGCGCACGAATCACAAAGTTTGAGGCAGTGGCTCAGATAGCTATGTCTGGAGCCATGGGATATATATGTCACGATTTGCTATGCGATGGGAATGATTGGCATTAATTTTTAGAAGTGGATAACAGTAAGCATGAACTAGATGGCACTATACAATGTTCAATTACATTCATGCACGAGTAGCCTGTAAGTGAACTTTGAAGAGAAATATTCACATATGTTCTTTCTTTTCTTTCAACTACAAGACAATAAGAGAGGCATAATTTTCTCTATTTTTATTGAAGATACTTCTGCAGCTCCTACTTTGAAATGATCAAATGATGAAGACTATATAATAAGATCAACAAAATCAAAGACAAAATCATGAGTTCACAAAACAAGATCATCACATTTAAACAAGATCATACACTGGGTAAGGGGATAAGATTTGGGTCGAGAACACGTTTAAACAAGACCATGCACAGGGTAAGGGGATGAGATTTGGGTCGAGACTAGTGGCTGTGTTAGCCTAGGATAAAGCGACTAGGTTTTTCCCATTAGGGAATGACACATGGTACCTATCATTTAGAATAAATTAGTATATGGGTATTGTGTTCGCATACCCGTACCGGCTTACTTGATGGGTATATTTTTTTCTCATTTATAAACCCATGTGTTTTTATTTTTCTCAAACAATAGTTTTTTTTATTCTATTGCCATGTTTTTTTTGAACATCAGTATAGACACAAGCGCTCATATACACGCGCATACACTCACCTCTATGAACGCATACATGCATATGCTACTCCTATGAGCATCTCCGAAACACTGAGCCGGCATATCATCTTGAGATTTACGAAGTCACTGTAGGCGCCTCGTCGTCGACGGGAACGTCTCCTCCCACTGAACGTGCATCGCCGAAAATCCTGAAATAAATCCAGAAATAAATGCGAGCACCAGGATTTGAACTCTGGTAGGCTGGGATACCACAGTCCCTCTAACCATCCAACCACATTATAGCTGGCCAAACGGGCCATCCCGTCCCGGCCCGGCCCGTCCCACGCCAAACGTGCCTGGCCCGGCCCGGCCCGCGATGACACGAATACTAGCGGGGTCGTGCCGTGCCGGCCCACGGGCGGGGGGTCGGAGCCCAAGCACGGCACGCGGCCTAGCTGGGCCGGCCCGCGGCCCGCCCAGGCACGCCTGGCGCTAGGTTGGCATGTGTGGCCTGGCGCTCGCCGCTGACTCGTTGTCACTGCGATTTTCTCGAAAATAAATCTGGCTCGCTGACGCTGCGAGCCTGCGACTGCGTGCGTCGCTGGAAGGCTGGGTAGCTGCCGGCTGCACCCATGCACATGCAGTGCGAGATATTTCTCAAAAAAAACATGCAGTGCGAAACAATGTCCAAAAAATACAAAAAAATGTAGAGTATTATGTGGGATAAATCTAGAGTTATATTAGCGCTTGCCTCGTTAAAACCTTCCATCCAAAAAAGTAAAAGAGTACAAACTATGCTCTAGAAATACTAAAAGATTAAAAGAAATATAAATAAAAAAAATTACAAGACCAGAATTGAACTAAACAAAATTACAAGACTAGAACTGAACTAATTTGGATCGTTCATCCTTGCCCGGCAGCCGCGGCCAGCTCGTCTCTCTTGATGTGTGCTGCTCTGTGCCTAGTAAGGATGTTTACTGGACCGTGGCAGGCAATGCGCAACAGCTTACCACATCTTTTGCACCATGCTTTTAGCTCGGATTTTCTACCGTCCATAACTACTTCAGCATTGTAGTAGTCCCAGATTCTGGAGCTCTCTCATCCATGTTTGTATTGTGTGTGTAAAATGAGATGCAGTTTGAGACTTTTGAGTGTGAGAAATGAGAACTTGAGAAGGGCCGACATCCCTTTTTATAGGAAAAAATGGCACGTTAGGCACGCTAGGCATGTTAGGCACGTTAGACGGTTAGAGTATTATGTGGGATAAATCTAGAGTTTTATTAGCGCTCGCCTCATTAAAACCTTCCATCCCAAAGAAGTAAAAGAGTACAGGCCATGCTCTAGAAATACTAAAATATTAAAAGATAGAGAAAGAAAAAAATTACAAATACTACAGCTGACTAACGGGATCCTTTCATCCTTGCCCCGCAGCCGCAGCTATAGCCGCCGCCTCGGCTGCCTTGACGTGTGACGTCTTGTGCCTCATCAGGTGGCCGGTTCCAGCATACCTGCCATCATGCTTTGGCACGAGCAACTTCTTACCGCATTCTTTGCACTTTGCAAAAAGCTCGATGAGACCATTGTCATTTGTAACGAATTCTTCATCGTAGTATTTCTAGATGGGAGCTTGTCTCTTAATAACGTTTTGAAGAGGAATAGCCATGTTTGTGTGTGGAAAATGAGATGGAGTTTGAGTGTGAGAAATGAGAAAGTGAGCATCCCTTTTTATAGCAAAAAAAATGGCACGTTAGGCACCGCAACAATAATGCATATATAAAAATTGAGCCAATGTATCATCTGGGATAAATATTAAGCTTTATTAGTGGCTGCCTCATTAAATCCTTCCATCCCTGGTAAATAAAAGAGTACAAAGCCATCCTCTAGAATTACAAAAGGGAAAGAAAATTACAAAAAGATAAGAAAGTTACAAAATGATAAGAAAATGACTACACTACAAGTCTTCGACTATTCTTCCGGGTCTTCTTCAAAGTTCATTTCTTCAAACATGGCTAGTAGTTCTATGTTTTTTGCAGTGTGTTGCGCTTGTGCTCTCCTTCTTGATAACTCCTCATCTTTGACGGACATAAGTGTTCTCACCATATCAGGGGCGAGACTAGTTCTTCTCTCCTCAATTATCCTTCCAGCAAGGCTGAAAGTAGACTCCGATGACACCGTAGACACAGGCACCGACAACACATCACATGCTAATATGGAGAGCACCGGAAATGTAAGCTTGTGTTCTTGCCACCACTACATGGTTGAAGTCTTCCTCACTATCTAAATCATACATGACTTTGTCACTGTTGAGGTACTTCGCTAACTCCCCGCCACCTTGAAGCACATATGTTGACATGGAAGAGCTTCCGGCGGTCGAGGAGGACGATGAACCAAAGATCTAGCTCCATGCTCCTCTCTTTTTACCTGCAGTAGGTGATGGTGGAGGTCGTTGCATTCGAACTTCGCCATATTTTTCCTCATACTTAGCAAAAACTTCAAAAAGCTTCTCACGAGCCTTATTGAAGTCATCAGTATAATCTAAAATTAGGGATGCAGATAGTTTATTGAGTGCACTACGATACCCTTCAAGTTTAGCTCTAGGATCCAAGATAAATGCAAATGCATACAACAGTGGAATTTGCTGCCAATATTTTAAATACTTGGTTTTTATGTGAGCAACAACATTAAGTAACAATCCATCCCCTTCATATGCTTTCAGATGACTAGCAATGTCTAATAGGGTATGCACCACCAAAGGAGATGTCGGGTAATAAACCCCAGACAAAGTAACTGTTGCATCATAGAACAACTCAAGAAATGCAGTCAATGTTGTAATAATAAGCCAAGTTTCTTCGCTAATTAGAGGTTCAACCCCATAATTTGCATTAATAAAACCATTGAACTGAACTCTGTCTCGGATAACTACCTTAAGCATCAAATATGTAGAGTTCCATCTAACAGGCATGTCTGAATTATACTTATGAGGAACGCACCCTATAGCAAGGCAATATCTCTTACAATTTGTAATTCATTGAGTTGAATGCGAGAAGTAAGATATTGCAATGCGTATGACTTCAACATGTGGTTCACATAAATGTAATGCACTTTTAGCAATAAGATTAATGATATGGCAAGCACAACGTTGATGCATTAAAAAGGATGCAACATATATGGAGAATATAGGAGTCAGGGTATTCATTGCACTCGTGTTTGTTGAAGCATTATCCAAAGTTATTGTGAAAACCTTGTCGGCAAGATTAAAATCATTCACAACTTTGAGTACAGCTTCAACAATGTTTGGACCACTATGCGCTGCATCAATTAATTCAAATCCTATGACTCTTTTTTGTAGTTGCCAATGTTCGTTATCATAATGAGTTACCACACTAATGTAGTCTTGCTTTGCCCGACCAGTCCAGATATCAGATGTTAACGACATTGAAAAAGTGCACGTAGAAAATTCTTCTTTTATTTTCTCTTTACCAAATTTGTATAGCTTTTTAATATCCCTACTTGTAGTTTGTCTAGAAACTGGTCTATGATTAGGATTATGACAAGTTTGAATATATTGTACGAAACCTTCAGATTCACCAAAGCCTAGTGGTAAATCATTAGAAGCAATAAGACGACATAAACCTTCTCGCTGAACATTAGCATCATGGGTGAAATTGCGTACCGTACCATCAGGTTTGAAGGAGAGCTGAGTTTGCACAGCTGCCGAGCTCGACGCGCTCGTTGCATCCGCCTTGGCGTGGCTATCCACATGCCTCTTCAGGTGGCCGGTTCCTACCCTCGCTTCTCCGGTAAGTTTCTTCTTGAACCTTTTGCACCTTGCACTCACCTTCCGGACACCGGCCAACCACGAATATTTCTTCATTGAAATATCCCCACACCGCCGAGGTTCTACGACGACTTTTTTGCTTTACACCCATGGTGGTGGAGGAACCCGTCCCGCTACTAGAATAGGTGTGACCTTCGGCTTTGGAACTGGGATCGGTATGGGGTTCGAGAGTGTGATGATCGGTATAGGCAGGTTGCTCAGGTGGGGGCATGGTAGTATACACATGTTGCTCGGGTGGGGGCATGGTATTGGGTCGGAGCTACTAGGGTAGAGGCTATACTCCATATCCCCAAGACCGAAATCAGAGAGTGGGAAGCTAGTATTGTCATGGTCATCCATGTGTTGAGTGTGAAAAATATGTGGGCTGGGCAGGCCTATTTATAGCAAAAATTCATCATTTTTCGGACAAATTTGACCCTTACACTCTAACGGTCAAATTTTCGAATATATGAATTTTCCTAAAAAAAAACTACCCAAACCCTCTCCTAAACTGCTCTAAACCCACCCTAACCTCCCCCTAAAGCCCTCCCAACGGTCGCTCTGCTCTATACTCTGCTTGACCGGTCGACCCCCCGCTTCCCCATCGATCGAGGCGCTGGCTGCCTGGCTGGACGCTGGCCGGCTGGGCCCCGCAGCCGCTGTTCCCCTGATCCCCTCATGGCCTCATCCCCCCCTGTCGGCCCGATTCCCTTCCTCCCAGTCTCCCACCTATACACCGCTCCCATGATCGTTCCAGGCTCCCAGGTCCCAGCGAGGCAGCGACAGGCGACAACGACCGAAGCAACCGATTCCCATGCTCCCCAACGATCGAGACGGGCCTATCGGGCCGTGCCGCGTGCCGCGTGCCTTGCCGGCCCGCGATTAGTCGTGCCGTGCCGTGCCGGGCTGGCCCGCGGGCTGAGGGTGGCGGCCCAGGCACGACCCAATGCGTGTTGCGTGCCTGGCACGGCCCGATTAGCCCGTGCCGGGCGGGGCCCGTTGCGTGCCGTGCCGCCGTGCTACTGGGCCGGCCCCCAAAAAACGCCCCGTTTGGCCAGCTATAAACCACATGTTGTTGGTTCGCACCCCATTGCCATGTTGACATGTCCGGGAGATCCCTTTATACACGAGAAAATTCCTTATTTGACATTGTCTTAAAATCTGGTTACTTATTTGACACTAGAAAATTTTTCTTCCCTGTTTGACATCAGTCCTAAATTTTATTCCCTATACGACATTTTCGTCCATTTTGAGCCTAAACGACACCTGAAAAAACCATTTTGCCCCTCATGTGGTATGTGTGTGTGCGCGCGCGTGTGCTATTGCGTGCGTGGGTGCCCAAACACATGTGTGCTGCTGCGTGTGTGCTGCCGTGTGTGTATTTGCTACTGCATGTGTACGTGCACGTATGTGTGTGTGTGTTGTTGCGTGCCTATGTGCTGCATGCGTGTGTGCTGTTGCGTGTGTGTGTGCTGCGTGCCTGTGTGTTGTTGCATGTGTGCGCGCGTGTGTGTTGCTGCGTGTGTGTTGCTGTATGTGTATGTGCTGCTGCGTGTGTGCTCCTTCCCCCACACTGATGCTGCGTGTGTGTACTACTGCCCCGCACGCACACATACCGCATGAGGGGCAAAAGAGTCTTTTCATGTGTCATTTAGGCTTAAAATAGACGGAAATGTCATATACTCCCTCCGTTCCAAAATAGATGATCCAACTTTGTACTAACCTTAGTACAAAGTTGGGTCATCTATTTTGAAACGGAGGGAGTAGAAAATAAAATTTAGAACTTGTCAAATAGGAAAAAAAACTTTTCTAGTGTCAAATAAGGAAGCAGATTTTAAGATAGTGTCAAATAAGGAATTTTCCCTACACTAGTGTTTGGCTTGAGCGGCTCAGCCTCCCTACAACTCCGTTCCCAGCGCACCTTTCGTCGAGCACCTGGCAATGGCGGCTTCCTCCCCGTCCGCCACCTCTCAGATGCGCCTAAGCCCCCTCCGTCCTTATTAAAGACCACCGCCGCCGCCGCTTTCCTTCTATCCAACTCCCGCAAATCCCTACCTACCCCGCTCGCGTTCGCTCGCTTGCGCCCGAACTGCCCGCATTTCTCGCGGGCACAGACCCCCGTTCCGGTCCTTGCCTCTGCCGTTTCGTGGCTAGTGGATGCCCCTGCCCTTCCCCTCCCGCGAATCCAGGTGATTCGCATCACCTTCGCGTCGTCAGGATCCAGTTCGTGCGCAATGTCGGCGGTGGCGCCACCGCTGTGCACTTGGATCGTCGCCGCCTGCTTGTCTGCAACCTGCGTCGCTGACGATGAAGGGAAGCAGCGCAACTACGGCGGCGGGCTTTTCGGCACGCGCCGCCACTTTGCTGCGCGCCGCCGAGGCGGGGCACGCTCTGGTGAGGCCATTTCCGTTGCCTTCTCCGCCCTTTCATGGTTTCTTGGTCCTTATCCGAATGTCAACTGTAAAATTGCGGTCGGCTGTAAGCCTGTAACCATGTAGGTCGTATCACAGGGTGTTCGGTGCGGGGTAAACGTCCGGGATTTATAGAGTTTCAGTTGTCAAATGGCTCGTGTGCATTTGGTGTTTCAGGCGAGAGACAATTATTCGCTGCTTTGTGCATGATTCTGTATGTGTTTATCTTGTTCTTATATGTGTGATGCATGCTCGAGTGAATAAGTGACTTCACCATGACGCCGTTATTAAAATAAAAGTATAATTTATCATAAACGTGGGATTTTTATCAGAATTGATATATACATGAGGACACTAAGTGGCAATGTGGGAATTCGGTGTTGAAGATTGTACTACTAAAAACTGGTGTTTTTTGGGTAAATCATATGATTGGAATTATCGCTAATGTGCAACTTCCATTGCCATTTGTTTCATTTCATGCGAATAAACCTTCCAATATTGTTCGTCGGTTCTGGTTGATTAAAGAAACATCTAACTGATAAACACTTCTTTGCGGGTGATGCTACTTTTTCTTTTGTGTGAGTCTATTTGTAGCATATGCCGAATCAAATTAGTTATCCATCACCTAAATGAGATGCCTTATGGACTGCAGGAGTGCCCATTGCTGTTTCCTTTCATCCTGAAAGAGGAGGTGTGGAAAACAACAAATCTGAAACCAAAAAACGGAGGGTAGTTGTCACTGGCATGGGTGTCGTGACTCCGTTAGGCCATGAGCCTGATGAGTTTTACAACAACCTCCTACAGGGTGTCAGTGGAATAAGTGAGATAGAAGCATTTGACTGTTCCAGCTATCCCACGGTATTATTTTATTCTACTTAACTTGGTGTGGGGTTTATTTTGCAATGTAGCTGAAATATCCTTTACAGTCACACTGCTTGACATGCTATCTTTCATACAGAGAATTGCAGGAGAAATCAAATCCTTTTCAACAGATGGTTGGGTTGCACCAAAGTTAGCTAAGCGAATGGATAAGTTCATGCAATATTTGATAGTTGCTGGTAAGAAAGCATTGGAAAATGGTGGGGTCACTGAAGATATCATGAACGAGTTGGACAAATCGAGATGTGGAGTTCTAATTGGATCTGGTATGGGTGGCATGAAGGTCCGGATCTCACAGTGTATATATTTACTTGTAAAGAAGGCAGTGTTTATTACACTGTTTCCTTAATGCTTATGATATTTTAAGCAGGTTTTTAGTGACGCAATTGAAGCATTGAGGGTCTCCTACAGGAAGATGAACCCATTTTGTGTACCTTTTGCAACTACAAACATGGGTTCTGCAATACTTGCGATGGATCTGGTGCATTATATGATCTGGATTATCAGTTTTTTTAATTTTCTCAGTGGTTAATGATGATTAATTTTAAGTCGTATGCCTATGCAGGGCTGGATGGGCCCAAACTACTCTATCTCTACTGCTTGTGCCACCAGTAACTTCTGCATCCTGAGTGCAGCCAACCATATCATGAGAGGGGAAACTGTAAGTAACTTGATTTTTCGTGACATCCTGTGAGGAACGCCCTACTTGTTGACATGTCCTAAACATGCAGGATTTGATGCTGTGTGGTGGTTCTGATGCTCCAATTATACCAATTGGTACGGAAACTCATTATTTGAGATGTCATCATCCCAATTGTTATTGGCTTATTGTTTTTTTTTTACTTGAACATCTTGTCTTTGCATGAATATTATGGTGATCATTTCTACTGTTACATGCAGGATTGGGGGGTTTTGTGGCATGTAGAGCTCTTTCACAGAGAAATAGTGATCCAACAAAAGCTTCTCGGCCTTGGGACATGGTTAGTCCTCCAAGATTTGTTTAACATAACCACTACCTAGTTAGCCAAATCATATGAATCTACAGTCTACGCTTCATGTTTATACCACTGATACATTTGTCTTCATGTTTACTGGCTTGGTGCACATATTTACCTAGCGGTGATGATTCTGCACTAGTCGCATGCTTGAAATTAGCAGAACCCGTACTGTTCTAACAGTTCGTGTTGTCTATTTTTTCTGCAACAGGATCGTGATGGGTTTGTCATGGGAGAAGGGGCTGGTGTGCTTCTTTTGGAAGAACTTGAGCATGCAAAGGTTGTGTTAATGAGATTCCTTAGATATTTTTTGTTCATGCTTTTTTTCTCCATTTGTGTAGTTCTTCCATGGTGATTTCTTTTCAAATGTCTGAATGGAATTTCCATTCTATAGCAAAGAGGTGCAGAAATATATGCCGAATTTCTGGGTGGAAGCTTTACGTGTGATGCATATCATATGACGGAACCACATCCTGAAGGTGAAAAATATTCTTTAACCTTGTGGTGCATCTACTTTTGTGATACTTCCCAACTGAAATTAGAACAATTTTTGTACTAATATTATGTTTATGTAATATCAGGGAAGGGGGTTATTCTTTGTGTCGAAAATGCACTAGCTGATGCAGGAGTAACAAGGCAAGACATTAACTATGTAAATGCCCATGCTACATCTACACAGTTGGGTGATTTGAAGGAATTCGAAGCTCTTCGCCGCTGTTTTGGGCAGAATCCTCAGGCATACCTCCTGATTCAGAAACAATCTTCTCTCTCTTCTTTGGCGTGTAAATTAAGCTCAGGAATGATATGCATTTTATGCATTGCAGCTAAGAGTAAACTCAACAAAGTCGATGACTGGCCACTTGCTAGGTGCTGCAGGTGGAATAGAAGCTGTAGCTGCTATACAAGTAGGTCTTACTGTAGTTTTCTTTTTTTATTTGAATCTAATATTTCCTGTTAGCTAATCTTATGCTACTGTTTATGAACTGTCATTTTGGTTCCTGGCTATATTACCTTTGTGCGATTTCTTGAATTCTGAACTCCCATGCGGTTTATGAATACCTATGTTTAAAACTCCATGCATGGAGCCTTTATAATCTAGCAGCGTCAACTCACCCCAAGTCCGTAAATACGAGTCTTCCCCTAAGAGATGCTTTGTTAAGGGTAAAAATGTTCAAATTAACAGAATATCTTACTACTCTCTCTATTTTCAGGGAATTAATATATATGCTACTGCTAAGTGGACAGTTCGAGAAATGCCACTACACAGTCTTAATTTTATTAGCATGCCATTGTTCAGTCACTGAATTCTGAAGAATCCCACTATGTCAAGAACTGGAAAACAGAACTCTTCTGTTATTCATTCTACCCCCTTTCCACCCATCCCCTATCCGCTCCACTACCTCCCGCCAGCTTACCTTGCCTTGTGCTGGTGACCAGCTGCGATGGCCCGAGCCCTCCCTGCATCTCACTGATGCCTTGTGACATTGACCTCTCCACGTAGGGCGAGTACCGTGACTTCCCATGGGAGCGTGTCCTAGAGGTTAGGGTTGCGGTTGATGCTGGTGAGCAACAAGATGCACATATCTGGAGGTGGAGGAGGCCATGGAACACCAAGCTTGGCCATGAATGTGGAGTGGAGAATTGGACTTCCACTCTTAGCTTGGAGATCTTATCCCTAGCTCCGTTGCTGGGATGGGAAGCAATGGAAGTGGCGAGGAATGGGAACAGAAGGGGGATGTGGAAGGAAGAAGCATAACATGATGCCATCCTTCAAGTTTCTGTAACGCAATAATTGCTTATTTAAATATCAAGTTTCGTAGTGGCATTTATCAGAAGTGGAATATATCTAAATTCCTCCCTCCCTTTTATAGGGCACCCATGTATTCAAGATTTATTATACTTTGCAATGTTTTACCAACAATCAGTTTAATAGGAGTAGTATATAAGGCCAGAAAAGTAGCATTGTCGGCTTTGTATTTGATGTATTCATATGAGCATGTTATGCAAAATTAACAAGTGACAGTAAATGAAATCTACAGCCTAGAGTTTAATTTGGTGGACTGTTAAGGTACGTTGTTTTAGTGAGTTGCAGCAACCCCAAAACGCAGGGATGCCTAGGTGCCTAGTCTAGAGTTTGAAGGTGCAAACAATAATAATTAAGCATACTTCATATGGCACGAAATAGATAAATATTTATGTAGCACATGGCTGGAGATTAGGAGGTATATCAGCACAATATCATTCCAAATTAAGTAATTTCTCTAGAGGGAGCAACATATTAAGAAGAGGGGTTACCGAGAAAAACACAAAACAAGAAAATGCAAAAATACGGTGCAATAGAGCAAGAGGCAGCAATATATAGAAGAGATCAAGAGGCAGCAATATATAGAAGAGATCAAGAGCAGATCAAATCATAGGGAGGAGAGAGAAGGAAACTAACCTGAGCTGATCTCAAAGTTTTGCAGAGGCGGCAGGATGAGAAGGCAACTAAGATTTGGATGTTGGCAAGCCTGCTAGAATGCCGACAGGCGGTCTCTTTCTCCCGACAGTGGTACTAGTGGCTTTCTCACTCACCTGCAGCCTAACTCAAAACTCATCAAGTGCCATATCTGTTTTTTTCTCTCACTCATGTGGTACCCACCCCTTAATATTTTTTGCCTCCAATCATGGTCATGGTGTTGCCAGGCACCCAAGTCGTTGCGCATAACTCCCACTAAGCTGTCACGACTTTAGCAACACAGAAGCCACACACTGAAGAATTGGTCCATTCTGATGTGGATAATTATCGAGCTAGGATACATACAGATTAAGCTGAGGTGGCATGTGTTGTTTGTGTGTTGGAGTGAGCGGGGACCATGTCAAAGCGTATTATGAGATTCCATTAAAAGGCATCTCTAACTCCTGTTCCAAATCATCGAAAAGTGAATTATAATTGTTCTGAACTCTCATCCGGAACTCTCATCCTGAACTCTCATCTCAATTTCGTTGTTCTTCGAGACATCACAATTTAGTATTCAGAGTAAGGTCATGATCCTGCGGTGCTCCACAATCCCTCGATCGACCGGTAACAGCGACCAGCTGGTTGAGACATTGCTCTATGGCTTAATCTTCTGTAAAACTGAAGTCGGCGTTCGACTGATTTGGAGGGAGCTGCGCTGGCACACAATTCCAAGCTGTCCGCTCAAACTCGACTTGTTGTGGAGAAGATGGAGCTGTGGTCACCTTGTCGAAAGCGGTCACCAAGGAAGTGGAATCCATCTCTGCCAAGTTGACTCCAACGACAGGGATTCACGAAAATCACGAAGCAGGTGGACGATCGGCAAGGACCCTGACATCGTCAAGCAGGTCGAGGTGACGCCTGCGGTGGTGACTTTGCCATGCCCATGATTTCCGTCGTAGGCTGACAAGGCACCATTGCTCGCCAAGAACGGGCCTCCCTTGCTCCAACATCGACAGTACGCCCTGTCTGACGAGCGGGATCACGTGGGAGGGGGGGGGGGGAGGGATCTGGCAGCTGCCGATTCTGTTCTGCGTGGACAATTTCGTCTGAAGCCACCCAAACACCAGTTCCCCACCTTCAAAGGCGAGTTTCCACTTCTCTAGGTTGATCCCGGCTATAACTATTTTGAGATGTACAACGTTCCTGGGCATCATTGGGTCAACACGGCAATGACGTACTTTGAGGGGGACGTGGCATTGTGGCAGCAATTGTACAAACGACTGCATCGCCGCATCCACTGGGACGCGGCCATTGCGGTGATTGTTGTTGGGTTCGGCTGCGATGAGTTTGATGGCCAAATGTCCAAGATCTTGTAGTTGAAGCAAACCGGCATGGTGGCCGAGTACAAGTTGGCGTATGTTAGAAATAGACTGAAGTAGAGGAGCAAGAGGAGAGCTGGGGCTGTACACAGGAAAGTGGTTTTCTGAAGCTGTATCTAGTATTGTTGCCGTGAGGACTATTTGTAGTAAATAGGCATGTCGGTTGTTGGAAGTGTATATGTAGATTGCCTAGCCCTTTCCATCAGTTTGAATTTTGGTTGCACTGGCTAGTGCATGAAAACATGGTATCAAGGCCTAAGGTCTTGAGTTCAAGTCCGGGCTTCGTAATTTATCCAGAAATTGTTGTTGCCCCCTCTATGTCCACGTATAAGCCTTTTGAGCCATACTTCAGAGCCTATTCACGTGTTGACTTCTGACATCACATGAGAGGGGGTGTTGAAGTGTATATGTGGATTGCGTAGCCCTTTCCACCAGTTCAGACTTTTTGGTTGCGTTGAGTAGTGCATGAAGCTTAACATGGTATTAGGGCCTAAGATCTTGAGTTCAAGTCCTGGCTTTCGCAATTTATTCAAAAATTGTTGTCGCCCCTGTCCATCTATAGGCCTCTTGAGTCATACCTCTTGAGCCATAGCTCGAACTTCCTATTGACCCCCGCCCGACTATCATCGACTAGCACCACATCATCCGCAAAGAGCATACACCATGCGATATCTCCTTGTATATTCCTTGTGACCTCATCCATCACCAAAGCAAAAAAGATAAGGGCTCAAAGCTAACCCCTGGTGCAATCCTATTTTAATCGGGAAGTCATCAGTGTCACCATCAGTTGTTCGAACACTTATCACAACATTATCGTACATGTCCTTGATGAGGGTAATGTACTTTGCTGGGACTTTGTGTTTCTCCAAGGCCCGCCACATGACATTCAGCGGTATCTTATTGTAGGCCTTCTCCAAGTCAATGAACAGCATATGCATGTCCTTCTTTTACTCCCTATATCTCTCCATGAGTTGTCGTACCAAGATAATGCCTTCCATGGTTGACCTCCCAGGCATGAAACCAAACGGATTTTTTGTCACACTTGTCATTCTTCTTAAGCGGTGCTCAATGACTCTCTCATAGCTTCATTGTATGGCTCATCAGCTGAATTCCACGGTAATTAGTACTCCCTCCGTCCCAAAATAAGTGTCTCAACTTTGTACTAAAGGTTGAGACACTTTTTTTGGGACGGAGGGAGTACAACTTTGAACATCCCCCTTCTTGAAGATTGGTACTAATATACTCCGTCTCCATTCTTCCGGCATCTTTTTGCCCAAAAAATGAGGTTGAAAAGCTTAGTTAACCATACTATAGTTGTCTCCGAGGCCTCTCCACACCTTAATGGGGATAAACCAGGGCCCATCGCCTTGCCTCCTTTCATCCTTTTTAAGGCCTCCTTGACCTCAGACTCCTCGATTCGTCGCACGACATGTCTGCTGGTATCAACAGAGGAGTCGTCCAGTTCAATGGTAGAGCTCTCATTCTCCCCATTGAACAACTTGACGAAGTACTCCCACCATCTATCTTAATATCCCCGTCCTTCACCAGGAGCTGGTCTGCTTTGTCCTTGATGCATTTGACTTGGTCCCTCACCTTCCTCTCTCGGATCTTGGCCATCTTATATATCAGCGTACAACAATCTATTGGACCAGAGAGCCCCTTACGTTCGGCGAGGGCTCACAACACACAAAGAGCAACAACAACCGTGAAAGCTCTCGAGCAACAACCGTGAAGTTAAGACCCTACTCCTGCTTAGTGGATTATGTGCATATGAGCCCTATGATTACATTGAGCGTGACCTCGCCGGCAACGAGCTCGGGAGGTGCTGCTAAGCTACTGCAAATGGGCAGTGTTTCGATCTTTGTAAAGGTTGCCATGGCCCTGCTTTTATAGATGAAAGGGGCCACCACAGTGGCAAAATAATAATTACAGAGGGGAAATAGTGGATACAATGCTATCATACCTAACACTGATGGTGTAGGACAAACACATTAAATGCGTTGTGATGTGTCACGCTGGGACAAATACTGGCAAGGGAGCGCCACTCCACCTGTACCGTCAACCCATCTACCTTTTATTACCGTGACACACCCTCTGGACGGGTGTCAATAAAGTTGATCTTCATGCGGTGGATCGTTACGTGCTCCGACAAGCTTCACCTAACTGCCTACGCGCTTGCCACTCGTAGGCAAGATCCTGACAGGTAGGTGTGGTAGAGCGGTGGAAGAGGTTTGTGCTTGATGGTGCGGAGCTTGCCGGTGATGTGGAGATTGCCTTGCCGGAAAGGTTGCTTCTCGGCAGCCTGAGTCTTGATCTTCAGTACTTCTTGATGACCTACCTCAAGGTCTTCTTCATGGTTTTATCTACCATGTCTTGAGTGCTTTGTGATGGAACTATCTTTCGTCTAGCCCTTGGCGGCAAGGAGGCTACAACTGTCTGTGCGTAGTCAGGGGTATGAATACCTATGTTCAATACACCGACATTATAGATGTCCTTTTCGCCTTCCTTCGTGTCTAACCGCTCGTAGAGGTCCTCATACGCTCGACCCCTTGCTTCACTCACAGCTCGTTTTGTGGCCTTCTTTGCCATCTTGTACTTTTCTATGTTGTCTGCACTCCTATCCAGGTATAGGCGTCTCAAACAATCTTCTCCTTAATAGCATTCTGGACATCATCATTCCACCACCAGGTATCTTTAACTTTGTTTCTATTTCCCCTGGACACTCCAAACTCCTTTGATGCGTCCTTATGAATGCAAGGCGCCATCTTGGTCCACATATTGTTTGCATCACCTCCTTCCTCCCAAGGGCCCTCCTTAATGACCCTCTCCTTGAATGCCTGAGCTACCTTCCCCTTGAGCTTCCACCACTTCGTTCTAGCGCCATTGTCACGTTTATCCCGCTAGACACGAATCCCAGAGCGAAAGTCAGCCACCACAAGCTTTTGCTGAGGGACAACACTCTCTCCAGGTATCACCTTACAATCTAGGCATGCACGTTTGTCTTCTCCTCTCGAGAGGATGAAATCAATCTTGCTAGAGTGTTGACCACTACTAAAAGTCACTAGATGTGATTCTCTCTTTTTAAGGAGGGTATTAGCTACGATCATGTCGTAGGCTAGAGCAAAGCTTAAGAAATCTTCTCCTCCTTGATTCCTGATTCCTGATGCCATAGCCAAAGCCCCCATGCACCCCTTCAAAACTTGTGTTAGATGTACCCATGTGGCCATTGAGGTCTCCTCCTATGAAGAGCTTCTCGCCAATCGGTACACTCCTAACTATGTCATCCAGGCCTTCCTAGAACTCCTTGGTGTTCTCATTGTGGCCTACTTGCGGGGCATACGCGCTGATAACATTGAGAACTAAGTCCCCAACTACCATCTGGACCAGTATAATCCGGTCCCCATGTCTCTTGACGTCCACCACTCCATTCTTGAGGCCCATTTTGATCAAGATGCCTACTCCATCTTTGTTGGCGGGCGTCCTCGTGTACCACAGCTTGAAGTCGGTATCCTCCACCTCCTTCGCCTTTTGTCGCCTCCATTTGGTTTCTTGGACTCAAAGGATATCAACACCTCTCCTCACAGCTATATCAACTCAACCACTCTTATGGAGATGAAACCCAAAAGATTTTCGTTGCGCGTAACCCTCTCAGCAACGCGCCACATCGGAACCCTGGTGTGGTGTCAAATGGGCAATGGGCGGTCCGTCACCACCCCGGTGGCGCGCCATATCTTGATCTGGATACGATGGCAAGTGAGCAAGGATCGGGTTGCCGCATCCTTAATGGTGTGCTACACCGACGCCGGGTGTACTGGAAAATGAGCAAGGGTCTCCATAAGAACAGTTGCAAATATATCACGAACATATAAACTTAATTATGAACATGGAAATAAGTAATAACATTTCATTATTGCCTCTAGGGCATATTTCCAACTTGAGTCACTTGAAGGACTTGCACGAGAGGATTTCTTTGATCATTTCTGGAGAATTTCTGGAAGCTGATTTTCTTTGTGAACTTGTTGAATTTCCTCACAAGATGAGTGACGTCTTCGTGGATTTGGGATCATCAGAATCACACGAGGGATCTTCTTGAGATGAAGAATCAACTTTAGCCTTTAAAGCTTTGGATTTTAAATCATGACTCTTGTGATAGCTTGGTCCATACAAATCTCTCTTTTCTTCTTGCTGCAGCTCGCGTGTGTTGAGTCTCCCGAGAACATCTTTTGGGTCAAGTTCCTTGTAATCAGGACGCTCTTGAATCATTAGAGCCAGTGTATCAAAGGTGCTATCTAGCAATCTGAGCAGTTTCTTCACCACTTCATGGTCTGTGACGTTAGTGGCGCCTAGAGCTTGAAGTTCATTGGATATATCGCTATCTAGCAATCTGAGCAGTTTCTTCACCACTTCATGGTCTGTGACGTTAGTGGCGCCTAGAGCTTGAAGTTCATTGGATATATCCAAGAGATGATCATAAGTATCCTGAACACATAAATTTTCCCGCCTCTTCAAGTGCTTGAAGCGGCCGTGAAGAACATCAATCTTGGTATCTCTTTGAGTGGAGACATCTTCATTGACTTTTTGTAGCTGATCCATATCTACTTCGTAGTCCTCATAGAGCTAATGTGACCATATTGCCCTTTCTTGGGGCAATCACATATGAGGTCTCTGGCTTGAGCATCGTTATGTTGTTAGGATCAAGTTATGTTGTTAGGATCAAGTATCACATAACCTTCAATAACTCTCCAGAGTTCTTCATCGACAACATTACACGCAGACACATTTTATTCTTTCAATAAGGGTAGTCCGTGCCATTGAAGGTTGGCGCTTGGCGGAAGCCTTGAAATTCCATGTAGTTGACATAACTGAAACTCTAGGTGGTTAAACCAAATCACACATAATAAGGGAGCACCTTGCTCTGATGGGGAGTGGGAGATCTTTCTGGAATTATTCGAGAGAAGCTAATTCTTCGAAGAACAACAATCTGAACATAACAGGAATATAAGAGACTAAAGAAAAACTAAACAACGCATTCGATCAAAGTCTTCAGAACAAAGGAGAGCATGCAAGCGACGAAATAAATCAAGTAAACTATCCTAACACATTACGTATACATTTCATCACAAAGACACTGGAAGTAGAACAAAGCATAAGTAAATGCAACTGAACAAATAAGTTCAGTGGAAGTCTTCAAAGAGGAAAGGGATCAAATTCTTCAGAACAATTATTCAAAGTAAACAAAAGTGAAGAATATGAAACCAGGGCTCGGTAAAGACAATTGATTTGTGGCACCAGTTCAAGTTGCTATGACAACTCTACGTCTGGTTGGAGGGGCTGAGATTTAGCTCAGAAGACCAACTCTTCCCATTCTCCTTGAGCTAAGATCACTCAAATGACGCTCAATCACTCGTGGTAGATCTCCAAACCTTCACATACTTCTTCAGCAATCCACAATGACCTTTGGATGCTTAATTGACGCCTAATCGTTTGGAAGATCACAATCTTCAAGTGTAACAAGTCCTCGATTTACCCGAACAATTTCTTCAGTGATGCTTAATCATTTTGGCTATTAGGTATTGTGTTTTTTCTCACTAGGATTCACTCAAATTCATCGGGAGGATGAGTTGATGAGACAACACTTGTCTAAATTTCACACGGAGCAACCAACCAACAGATGATGGAGAGGGGTGGCTATTTATAGCCGGAGTCGCAACCCAAGACCCGATATGACCGTTGGACGGGACGGGCCCGCCAACGAGCTGTTGCCACCGAGGCAATGGTTGGAAATTTGGACTCTCAAATTCCTCATGATAGGAGAACCAAACTGCTAGTTTCCTAACTCTTCAGCGAGGACTTTGACTAAAGCGCCCTGAAGAATATCATCTTGGACACCAAAGAAAAAAGACATTGCGCTCGAAGAGATTTCCAAAGTCTTCACTTGAAGAAATAGATTTGGATTGAGCACACTTTGGAAATATTGTGTTCGTATCACCTCCCCCCCCCCCCACACGTCTTAACAGTACGGATTGCCCTGTGACTTAGTGAAAAGTAAAAAGAACTATAAAAAGACTTAAGTCTTCACGATCATCCAGTTCTTCGGCTAATTCTTCAAATGGGTGCACCGAATTCGTCAATGTTTCCTTCACATTTGTAGGCATCACATTCATTGGTTAAACCAAATCTTCAGAGACTTCCACCTGTGTATGCTCACAAACACATTAGTCTCTTAACCACTTTTGTCATCAATACTCCAAACCACAAAGGGGCACTAGATGCACTTACATTTGCCAAGAAGAATCAAGTAACAACCACCTTTTATTCATCCAAAGGCCTGCAGATACTCAGAAAAGTAACCCGCAACAGGTTTTCATCATTCATTGTGCTAGTACTAACTTCAGCGAGCAACTGCTAGGAGCCTAATATAAACTATGCACTATTTGTTCTGATGCAATCATGCAAATGATAATATCATACTTCATGATTGTATTCTTCATCATGTACCTTTGTTTCTATGCAGGCTATAAGAACTGGTTGGATCCATCCGAATATCAATCTAGACAATCCGGAGAAATATGTGGTAATTTTTTGTTGATACACAAGTCTTTTTTTATCTTGCATGAGTCTTATAGCACTTCACATTAGATTGAGCCAATGCTCGTAGCCATTATGATTTTTTTTTCTACCGTGCTATTGTTTACTGAAGAAGTTTTAAATGAAAAACAAACCTAGTGAATCTAATGAGTAGTGGTTCTTTTAACATGATGCCATAATTTTGCTCCTAGTGTGTTCCAACTCCTCGGAGAACTCTTTATTGCAACCTTGAACAACGGCCCTGAGTTCAGATTTTAACCTCCTAAGTTCCTCCGAGTAAGCTGCCATAAGTCTTCATATGAATCCAAATCCTGGGTCAGGTGGATTTGACATCCTCTGGGTCAGCTGCCATGTCAGTTAAGTGAGTCGTCCCAGCATTGCCAGATTCATTGCTGACACGTCATCAGCGCCACCTATTAACAAGGTGAAAGCACTGGAGTTCGTCATCTCTCGCTCAAGCTACTGCATGCTTCTGTGGATCTCACTTCTCCCTCCTGTTTGCGGCAATCCTGAAGCCTTGCTCTTGTGTCAGGGCTCTCCACTTGTGCGTGCGGAACCTCTACTCTCTCACGCTACCCGGGGTTGCATGCAGAGCCCTACCCCCGTTCCACTGCTGTGCTGAAGCTCTCTCTCTTCACTCCGCCGTGATGATGCCCTCTCGACTAGGGTTATACAGAAAAGGGAAAAGGTAATTTGATTTGAGAGTAAAGAGAGAGCCAGGGCCGGCCCTAGCATCTTAGAGGCCCTTGTGCGAGTTTCATATAATGGGCCCTTATAATATACTCAAATTCTCTTCCAGTGAAAGGGCTTAGCACCGTTTTCAAATTCAACTAATTGATTTACAAGTTAGATCCTTTACTTTTCTCACAACCAGATGATAATTGCTTTTTTGGAACATTATGACAAAAAAAAAGAGAGAGAGCACCTGAATTCCAGAATCTCGGTTTTGGAGTAAATTAGAAGAAATTCTATGCTCCATCCATCCAATAATCAAAATTCATGCAAGGGCACAACCTGCAGAATTTACATGACTGCAATTTGAACAAAAATAGAGCAATTAAGTAGGTTGAACATAAGCAATGGCTTATCATGAATTTTGGTTATTATGTCAACTCATCATAACAGAAATAAATAGACAAAGATCAAAGAATTGAGATCTAAAAATTACCTGGAGGAGTAATGGCTTGATTGCTTTGCTTGAACAGTGCCTGGACTTCACGTCTGCATCGCCTGCCCTCGGACAATGACCACGACTCTGTCGATGGACGGCCATGGTGTAGGTTGCTGCTCTCGCTTTCTTCCCAGAGGCCCAGGACCAGGATGTGTCGCCGGCTGGCCAACGTCCGTCGGGGTCCTTTGGGGAAGTTTATAAGATGCGAGGAACCAAAGAAATTCATTGATTAGCTTTGGGAATTGGGGCCTGGCCTCTTGATGTAGGGTAGAACCCTAGATGCCCGATCTTTCACTATTGCAGGGGATCCTACGAAGAACACGAGGGAAAACACGGGGGGAAACACGAGGGAAAACACTCGAACCAACAAGATTCGGTTACACGTGCTAGATCCTCGAAACACAAAGAGATACATGATCCAAATCCAACAAAGGACGATACAAGTGGCGGTAGTTCTTCTCCGTGAGGAGGTCTTGTGGGGTCTTCCCATGATGGGGTCTTGAATCCGCTTGGCGGATCTTCTCCGAAGAGGCTGTGGACTCCAATGGAGAAGTAACCAAGTGGATGAGCAAAGCTCTATCTCTCCAATGAGCTTATCCTTTGCTAACCCTAGAAAGAGGGAGGAGGAGTATTTATAGTCTAAGTGGACGAAGGGGTACATGGGCTTCGGCCCAACACGCAGTCAACACACAGGCGTCGGACGTCCGACGGTCACCGGTCGTCTGATGGCTCGCGAGGGTCTGGACGTCCGGTACTTGTCGGAAGTCCGACATTTCGGCTCTTGTTAGGTTGCGTCGGTCGTCCGGTCGGGGTCGGACGTTCGAGACGTCGGTCGTCCGGAGGCTTCTATACTTCCGATGTTTTGGCTCGGTGATGGTGGTGTCGGCCGTCCGATGGTTCTTGGCCGTCCGGGCACTGGGAGGTGTCGGTCCTCCGGTCGCTGGAGCGTGCGCAGGCTGGGACTTGGCTGGCCGGTTGGAGCCTCCAGGCATTGGATGTCCGCTAGGCGTCGGTCGTTCGGTGGCTGGGAGTTTCGGGCAGTCCTTCTTCTTGGTCCTTGTACTTGGTGTCCTCGCTGCCTTGTCTGTTGGGTGCAGCTGTTCCGTGGCTTTCCTCCAAACACCTGATCACACATAGGGTCTCCGCTTGAGGTAGTAGCCATGTCTCATATGTAGAAAGTGGTAGTTCGGAGAGGAGCGAGTTCACCTGAGAGGAGCGAGTTCACCTTATCTTCAATAGCCTTTGCTCGAGCTCTTGTCATTGGTCCAAGTGGTGTCGTGGGAGTTGGTAGGTCCATGGGGATGACCTTGGGATGCTCCGCATCATCTCCCCCCCCCCCTTGGAAAAGATCCGACCTTGGATCGAAAGCCTCATCACCATGGTAGGGAGAGAGATCCTTGATGTTGAAGACGTCGCTCACGTTGTACTTGTCGCGTGAGAGATGGATCTTGTATGCATTGTTGTAGCGTGCTAGCACCTTGAAGGGTCCGTCGGCTCGAGATAGAAGCTTGGATTTGCGTTTGTTCGGGAAGCGGTCCTTGCGAAGGTGTAGCCACACGAGATCTCCAACGTCGAATATCATGGGTTGCTTGTTGATGTTGAGCTTGGTTGCGAGTCGTTGTACTTGGCGCTCGATGGTGTGCCTTATATCTTCATGCATCTTCTTGAGGTAGCTCACTCGTGCATTCGCGTCCATGTTGATGCGCTCTTGTAGTGGTAGAGGAAGAATGTTCAATGGGGACAACGGGTTGAAACCGTAGACGACCTCGAAGGGGGACTTGCCGGTAGTCGAATGTCTTGCGCGGTTGTAGGCGTACTCGACGATTGGTAGACACTCCTCCCACTCCTTGATGTTCCTCTTGATCAACACGCATAGTAGAGTGGAGAGCGTTCGGTTCGTCACCTCCGTTTGGCCGTCGGTTTGAGGACGGTACGCCGAAGAGAACAAAAGCCTGATTCCGAGCTTGGCGCATAAGGTCTTCTAAAAGTAGCTCAAGAACTTGACGTCGCGGTCCGAGACAGTACTCTTTGGCACTCCATGGAGTCGCAAGATTTCCCTACAAAAAAGATTTGCAACATGTGAAGCATCGTCTATCTTGTTGCATGGGATGAAATGAGCCATCTTAGAGAATCGGTCCAAAACAACAAACACAGAATCTTTGCCATTTCTAGTTCTAGGCAAACCAAGCACAAAATCCATGCTAATATCTTCCCATGGGTGATATAGAATTGGAAGGGGCATATAAAGACCATGGGATTGAGCTTTTGACTTAGCTTTGCGACATGTCGAGCATCGGTTGGTGAAGCGTGAGACGTCGCGGAACATCTTGGTTCAAAAATAGTTCTTGGAGAGCGTGGCGAATGTCTTGTCGTGTCCAAAGTGTCCCATTAGTCCTCCTCCATGAGCCTCTTGCAAAAGTAACAAACAAAGAGAAGACTCGGGGATACATAGTTTGTTAGCTCTCATAAGATAATCATCCTTGAGGTAATAGCGTTCCCAAGATGTATGCTTCAAACATTTGGCATATGGAATAGCAAAAGTAGGATCATGTGCATACAAGTCTTTTATGTGCTCAAAGCGAGTGACATTCAATTCTAGTTTAGTAACAAGCATGCATTTGCGGGAAAGCACATCCGCTACAACATTCTCTTTGCCCTTAAGGTACTTAATGACATAAGGAAAAGACTCTATGAATTCGCTCGAATAGCAAAAGTAAGCTATGGGGCGCTTCTCTTGCATTAACACACCTCCTATGCCGTACCCACTAGCATCGCAATGTATTTCAAACGGTTTATCAAAGTTGGGTAATGCAAGCAAAGGGGCATGCGTAAGCAAAATTTTGAGCTCATTAAATGCGGTATCTTGGGATGGTCCCCAAACAAAAGGTGCATTCTTCTTACTCAAAGCATGTAAAGGAGAAGCAATGGTGCTAAAATCCTTAACGAATCTACGATAGAAACCGGCTAGGCCAAGAAAACTTCGCACTTGTTGCAAGTTGGTTGGTTGTGGCCAAGTTTTAATAGCATTGATCTTAGATTCATCTACATGCACACCCTTAGAAGATACTACAAAACCCAAGAAGACAAGCTTATCAACACCGAAAAGGCATTTGCCCATATTAGCATAAAGTCGCTCTTTCCTAAGGGTTTGTAAAACGGTTCTAAGATGGGTGACATGATCTTTGAGGGATTTGCTAAACACAAGAATATCATCGAAATAGACGACAACAAATACACCAATCTATGGCCTAAAGAACAAAATGCATGACTCTCACGAAAGTATTGGGTGCTTCGGATAAACCCATTGGCATAACAAGCCATTCATATAGGCCAAATTTGGTCTTAAATGCGGTTTTCCATTCATCACCTTCTTGTATGCGTATTTGGTAGTAGCCACTTTTAAGAGAAAATGGTGGCTTCGCTAAGCTCATCTAGCATATCATCTAAGCGTGGAATAGGGTAATGATATCTAACGGTGATAGCATTGATGGGACGACAATCGGAACACATTAGGTGCCATCTTTCTTAGGAACAAGGATTACCGGTATGGCACATACGCTCAAGCTCTCTCGTACATGGCCATTGTCGATGAGTTGTTGTACTTGCCGTTGGATCTCCTTGGTTTCCTCGGGGTTGACGCAGTAGGGTGCCTTGTTAGGAAAGGGGGCTTCTGGTATGAGGTCGATGCGGTGTTTGATGCCTCGTAGAGGTGGTAGTCCCGGAGGTAGCTCATCGGGGAAAACGTCTTGGAATTCCTGCAAAAGAGAAGACAACACTAAAGGTAGATTGTGTGAGGTGTTAGTTGTAGGTGCCTCGTCCTTGCACAAAAGGACATAGTGCATAACACTTGATGGGTTCTCACACACTTCTCTCATCTCACTTTTGGTGTCAAAAAGGACTAGATTCTTCTTGTCGCTCATCGTGGAGGCACTCGATTTTGGCTTGTGGCGCTCACTCTTTTTTTGGTGGGTCGCTCCCTCACTATTCTCTCCATGATGGGTGGCTTGCTTGTCGGCGATCACTTGACTTGGAGACATAGGTTGTAGCACGTACTCCTTTCCTTTCATCTTGAAGCTATAGTGATTGGTCCGCCCGTTGTGGATGACGCCTCGATCAAATTGCCATGGTCGTCCAAGAAGGAGGTGGCAAACGGACATCGGAATGACATCACACTCCAACGTGTCTTCGTATGCTCCGGTCTTGAAGGAAACTTGTACCATATGCTCGACTTGGATAGTGTCGGAGTCGCTTAGCCATTGGACCTTGTAGGGGTGTGGGTGCTTCATCTTGACCAATCGGAGCTTGGAACATAGCTCTTCACTTGCCAAGTGATGGCAACTCCCTCCATCGATGATGACCTTCATGGACCTTCCATTGATGCCGGCCTTGGTGTGGAAGATATGGCATCTTTGGTCTTCGTCTTGTTGATGTTGAAGAGACAACCTTGGAGACAACAAGAGCGGGGCTCGAATCTTCGTTACAAAAGACTTGATCATCTTCATCTTCGTTCACTTGTCGGTGCATGGCCACTTGCTCAAGGGCCTCCATTTCCTCTTCACTCATAGAGTCATAGGTTCCATCGTCGTTGAGGACCATGGTGCGCTTGTTGGTGCACTCGAAGGACTTGTGGTCTCGACCGCCGCATGTGAAGCATTTGATGGAACTTGTCTTGATGGTCTCATCCGGTGGAGTTGTAGATGATGAAGCTCTCGGCTTGAAGTTGTTTGTAGTAGGGGGACGACTTGAAGTTGTCGAAGTCTTCTTGTGACTTGTCGCCGTTGCTTGGTGAAGCTTTTGTCGAGGTAGGAGTCGTTGTCGTCGTTGAAGCATGGTTGTAGGAGGAGTTGTAGTTCTTTGGAAGAGTACTTGGCGTACTTGAAGTCATCTTGCACTTGCCGTTTCGCTTTGGTAGCTTGATGCACTTGCTCTATGAGGTTGGAGTAAGGTTGGAAGTCGGCAATCTTCTTGATAGGATGATTGAGTCCATTCAAGAAACGTGCCATTGTTTGCTCATCATCTTCCGTGACATTGGCTCTTATCATGGCAATCGCCATTTCTTTGTAGTATTCTTCAACGCTCTTTGTTCCTTGCTTGAGGAGTTGGAGTTTCTTGAAGAGGTCGCGGTTGTAGTATGTTGGCACAAAGCGTGCTCGCATGACATCCTTCATTTGATCCCATGTGGTGATTGGTGGTTCACCTCTTGCTTCTCGCCGCTCGATGACTTGTTCCCACCATATGAGTACATAGGCTTGGAACTCAAGGGATGCCATGGCGATCTTCTTCTCTTCCTCATAGTTGTGCAAACGAAAGATCTTGTCGACCTTCAATGCCCATGATAGGTACTCTTCGGGATCATTGCTTCCGGTGAACTTGGGCATGGTGAACTTGAGTTTGCCGTAGCGTTGCTCTTCATTGTGTTGTGGTTGATGGTGATGATGACGCCCTTGACGTGGAGGGTTGTCAACCTCGTGTTCTCTTGGCATGGAGGATTGTCAACCTCATGTTGCTCTTGGCGAACTTGGGGTTCTTGTCGAGCTTGTTGCTCATGTCTAGCTTGAAGGGGAGCTTGAGGAGCTTGACGTTGTGATCGTGCTTGATAGTTCCTCTCTTGAACTTCTTCGCGAAGTGTTTCTTGTTGCTCGTGCGTTTGACCATTGCGGTCGGCGATGGTGCGACTTGTGTCGTGAAGGGCACGTTGCACCTCAAGTGCTTGGGCTTCATGCCGTTGTTGTTGTTGACGGGCAGCCTCGGCGTCTTGCTCGTCTTGGTGTTGGCGTGCGCGCTCTTCCTCTTGTTGGCGTAGACGTTGCCTTTCTTGTGCTTGCGCGGAAGTAGCTTGATTTTTGACGATGTCGGTGTTGTTGTGCTAGAAGTTGCTCTTGAGGATCGGTGCCATGTAGAGGATTGCAGTTTGCTTCATGGTCTTGGCGCGCGGCTCGACGTAGAGTGTTCGATGTCGGTATACTTGAGCCGGAGATAGTGTCGTCAGAGTGTCGACTCGAGCGGCTCCGTCTTGAGTAGGACGAAGTGGTAGAAGAGCGGTTGACCAACAAGGCAAGAATCTCGTCCATTCTTGCATCGTTCTCTTGTTTGTGTTCGTCGAGCTTGTTGTCGAAGTAGTCTCTTGTACGTTGCTCGGAGAGTCGCAAGTCGGTGGCGAGATTGTTGATGCGGTCGCTCATTGCTTGTTGTTCTTGATGTAAAGCTCGTTGTGCACCGAAGAGGTGGCTCCTGGTGACGTATGAGGTCATGTCGTCGTCTTGCTCGATGAAGAGTGGGTTGGTAGAAGAACTTGGCCTATCCATCATTCCAAGTAAATATGTGAGTGGGAGAAAGAGAAGAACTTATACCAAATGTACCTTGACCGATGTTGAAGATGGATCAATGATCACTCAATTGTGCAACAAGGAAATAGCACAATTGGTACCAATTCTTGTCGGTTCTCACACCTACACAAGTAAAAGCCTTTGGGTGGAGCTTGGTGAGGATGGTGGCACAAAATTTGATGCAATTGTTAGTAAGACTCAAAGATGTTGAAAGAGATTCGCAAATTGCAAATGCAACAAGTAGACCAATAGCAATATGTGGCATACTGAAACACACACACAAATAGATAAATGGGGTCGTGCAACCAAAAATGAGCTCAAAATGTGGGATCCACGAAAAATGCTCTTATTGCACAACACTAGAGAGACGCTAGCACGTTGCACAATAGGCGGATACGAAACTTGTGCACAACCTACTAAGCAAAAATGCAACGACTTCTATCCCAAGTATGCTATATGTATGGTATTCCTATGATGTGATCCAAGATGATCGAGTATGACAATCTTAATGTTGTATGATGCTACGGTTCTTGCTTAAAAGCTCTTTGCTTATCTTCCTCTTTTTGCTTAAAAGCTTGTTTGACTCTTTCTCTTTTGAGCTCTTTTGATGACCACTTATGCAAAACTTCACGAACCAAGCTAGCATTTGTGTATATGCTATGACAACCTTGTGACACAAGAGATGATACCAAGATATTAACACCACGATGATGATATATGCTATGATCACTAATGTGCACAAGTAACGTTGCCGGCAATACTTGAATCTCTAGTCTCGATAGGAGAGGTACGCAAAAATGGGCTATGGGGTTATCAAAGCAATGGCAAGAAGTACACAAAGTGTCGTTGAGGTTACCGTCGAGGTTAGTCATTTGTAAGCAAGGACGGATGACGGTGAGGTGGTCAAAATTGTTGAGCGGTCGATGTCGATGATGAAGATGAGCGGCGGCGATGTCGAAGTTGAACCGTCCTAAGTAGCCGAAACGCGTTAGGAAACGGAAACCGCAACTCAAATTCTCAAAGACCCAAATGTGTCAAAATTGTGTCGGAGTGCGGAGCGTGTAAGCGATGGTCGTTGCGGAAAGCAGTGGTGGTATGAAAGTGTGTAAGCGGAAAGGAGGTATTGAAGTGCGTATGCGGAAGTGGCGGTGGAACGGTGGTGGTGGCCGAACTGAAAAAATTCAGTTTTGTCAGGGATTGTCGAACGTTCGAGGTTGGTCGGACGACCGGTACTCGTCGGACCTGTGGTGCCTGGGCGATTTCGGGCATGGGATGAACTCAAGGGTTCGTGACGGGGAGGCAAAATTCGGGCAAAATAAAACTTCATCACACCAACAAATCACAAAAACAATTGGGGCTATTTTTGGTGGGGATTTTCGAAATTGGGGAAGAACACTACAAAATTAGGCTAGAAAACAAGGGTAGGGGCTCCAAAATCGTGATCAACCAAGGCTCATGATACCAAGATGATGTAGGGCAGAACCCTAGATGCCTGATCTTTCATGATTGGAGGGGATCCTACGAAGAACACGAGGGAAAGCACGAGGGGAAACACGAGAGAAAACACTCAAATCAACAAGATTCGATTACACATGTGCTAGATCCTCGAAACACAAAGAGATACACGACCCAAATCCAACAAAGGACGATACAAGTGGCGGTAGTTCTTCTCCGTGAGGAGGTCTTGAGGGGTCTTCCCGTGATGGGGTCTTGAATCTGCTTGGGGGATCTTCTCCGAAGAGGCCGTGGACTCCAATGGAGAAGTAACCAAGTGGATGAGCAAAGCTCTATCTCTCAAATGAGCTTAATCCTTTGCTAATCCTAGAAAGAGGGAGGAGAAGGAGTATTTATAGTCTAAGTGGACGAAGGGGAACGTGGGCTTTGGCCCAACACGCAGTCAACACACAGGCATCGGATGTCCGATGGTCACCGGTCGTCCGATGGCTCGCGAGGGTCCAGAAGTCTGGTACTTGTCGGAAGTCCGACGTTTCGGCTCTGGTCAGGTTGCGTCGGTCGTCCGGTTGGGGTCGGACGTCCGAGACGTCGGTCGTCCGGTGGTGCTCGGCCGTCTGGGCGCTGGGAGGTGTCGGACGTCCGATCGGCATCGATCGTCTGGTCGCTGGAGCGTGCGCAGGCTGGGACTTGGCTGGCCGGTTGGAGCCTCCAGGCGCCAGATGTCCGAGGGGCGTCGGTCGTCCGGTGGCTGGGAGTTTCGGGCAGTCCTTCTTGCTCATTGTACTTGGTGTCCTCTCCGTCTTGTCCGTTGGGTGCAGCTGTTCCGTGGCTTTCCTCCAAACACTTGTTCACACATAGGGTCTCCGCTTGAGGTAGTAGCCATGTCTCATATGTAGAAAGTGGTAGTTAGGAGAGGAGCGAGTTCACCTTATCTTCGGTAGCCTTTGCTCGAGCTTGTGTCATTGGTCCAAGTGGTGTCGTGGAAGACGTAGGTAGGTCCATGGATTTCGAGTCGCTCGACTAGTCGCGACTAGTCGTCGACTAGTCGACGAGTCGCAGTTCCAGGGCCGACTCAGCCTCTCGACTCGACTCCTGGGATGAGTCGAGCGACTCGCGCGACTAGTCTCGACTAGTCACGACTAGTCGCGGTTTTTGGGTCGAACGACTCGAGGCAGCGCTGGATCTGGAGCACTCTCCCGCCGCCGTGCTGCTGCTGCTGCTGTGCTGCCTCGCTGCTGCTGCTGCGCCCTTGCCGCCGCGCTGCTGCTGCTGCTGAAGCTGAAGCGGCAAGAGGAGCAGGCTGGGAGGAGGAGCGGTGGCAAGAGAGCTGCTGCGGGGGAGTTGAGAGATCCATCGCTGGGAGGAGTGGTGGACTGGTGGCAAGAGAGTGGCAGCGGAATGTGTGGCGGCTGTGGTGAGGGAGGAGGGAGTGTGGATGGTGGATTAGGTCACAGGAGGAGTATATAGCTACTAGATGGGCTTTTGGGCCACAGGGAAGTGCATAACTAGTGGCCCATCTCTCAGTTGGCCCTGGTTACTGCTGCTGGTGGTGTGCTCCTCCCCTCCTCCCCTGGTTGCTGCTGCTGCTGTGCACTTGTGCTCCTCCCCTGACTGCCTGCTGCTTAACTCGCGTTGACTCGTCGCCATGTCGACTCGTCGACCGTGAGTCTAGACTAGTCACGACTAGTCTAGAGTCGCCCTCCCCGAGCGACCCGTCGACTCATCGACTCGAAAACATTGGGTAGGTCCATGGGGATGACCTTGGGATGCTCCGCATCACCTCTTAAGAACTTGGGGCAATTAATTGGGAAAGAAGACGGAGAACGGACACGAACGAGGGCGTGATTCAAGGAGCCAGCGAAGGAATTGCTGTTCGTGCGTGAATTGTTTCCTTCGTAATGGGCCAGGCCTGCTTATCTTGTGTACTAAACTACTAATCTATTTTTCTAGAGATGTATGGGCCCCTGCTGAGACTGGGCCCCAGGCCGTCGCACTCCTCGCCATGGCCCAGGGCCGGCCCTGGAGAGAGCACGAGGAGAACGAGCATTTCTAATCTGCAATGCTGATGTGGTGATGACATTGGAGTGCTGGTGTGGCGGTGATGACGTTGTAGTATGGCAGTGGCTCACCTGAAACTGACGTGGCAGCTTACTTAGCCTGTAGCTGGAGTCAAACCCCACCTAACCCAGGATTTGATGGGCATGAAGACTTTGAGGGCCCAAGTTAAAACAATTAGGGGTTGGAAGTTGAAATTTGAAATCTAAACTTGGACAAGAGTTCATTGTTGAAAGATGGATACCACTCACACTGCGTGTAGCGTTCAGAAAAAGTCGAGGCTAAGAAAGATTTTGGGGCTTTCGACCCAGGTTTAAACACTGGAAGGAGAGCGGCCGAGGAAAAAGGATTCTGGTGTCAAGTCTAGTTCAAGAGTGAGTCCTAGAGAATAAGGAGAACAAATGGGCCACTAAGTCAGGCCACACAACTACCACTATTACCGTTCTGGTCCCTTTTTCCTGGTTGAATGGGTTTCACCAGGGAGGCTAAGACATTGCACAATATTTTGCTCTGCTAGACCCGGCTCTAGTAATTTTCTCAGATTCACCTCACAGTGGTCATGCTCTAACTCCGCCCCTGGCCTACAAATTCATCAACATAGCAAATGTAGAAGTTATTTTGAACACGGAGTTTCATCTTTTTAACGTTTATGATCATTTTGCCATGTTTTCATTGAATATGCTTAAATTTTAATCTTGTAGGATGTCAGCTTGCTGGTGGGATCACAAAAGGAGAGATGTGATGTGAAAGTCGCATTGTCGAATTCATTCGGATTCGGTGGGCACAATTCATCAATTTTATTTGCGCCCTTTTGAGCTATGTTGGTGTGCTAGCTTATGACACAATTGTGTCGAGGAACTAGAATTTTGACAAAGCTCAGCAAGACAGCTACATTTCACGAGCCACAAATTTGTAATGGGAATTTAACTCAGTAGAATATATTGCTACATAGGTGAGCAAAGAAAGCAATTAAGTTTCTTTTGTATTGCAAAAGCATATATATCCCATGCAAGGGTGTCCATTCAGAAGTTAATCAAGACGTTGCACATGCACTTTGGTACATCCTATTTTTGTACCAGATGCTATTTGATTCGTCGTATGGGAACTTCAATGGGGCCGGTATGTTTCCCTCTCGCTGTTTTACCAGGCAGAGACAGGCAGAGACAATGCTTGCTGACGCAAAACTGACTTGTGGTAAATTGTTTTTTGTCCAAAGGGCTGCAAATTGCTGCTGTATCTTGATGTGTTAATTACTGTAATAAGCAGCCATAGTAGCTGTTTTAATTTTTAATTCGGCGTCAATTTTTATGAAGAAAACAAAAATGCATGGCCTCTATGGGTGCTCGGTGATAGTGGGGCAACGGTGCTCCCGTGATACGGTTAGGGCTAAGAAGCTGATGTACTTGTGTGCATATTTTGAACTGCTTGAGGACTTTTCTGCAAAAAATGTCCATCTCACGGGAGCCCCCGGATCTAAGGTCCAACGCGCGAGCTCGTACCGGAGGACCTGATATTTTCCCGGGGTATCTTGCATCTGGATGATGAGCATTGTTCGATGAGTTTCTGATTAGGTGGGTTCTCTGCTCACTGAATCTGTACCAAATGTTAGAGCAACTCTAGCAGATCCCGCAAAAGTCGCAAACCCGCAAAATTTTGGCGAGTAATACGGGCTCGGCCCAATTTTATGCCCAGAATAGAGCCCGTATATTTGCCCGCCCGCAATTTTTTTTACCGCAGCCCGCAGACCCCCCCCCCCCCCCCCCAAAAAAAGCAATATATCTACGGGTTCGCAGTGCATTCGCGGGTCAAAACCCTACCTCCCGCGGGCGCGCCTCTTCGCAATTCCCAACTCCCCTTCTCACATTTCTAGCCGCTGGTGAGCCCCTTCCGCCTCCAGTCGTGATGTAGGGTAGAACCCTAGAGGCTGATCTTTCATGTTTGAAGCGGATTCCTACGAGAAACACGAAGAACACGAGGAGGGGAACGAGAGAAAAACACGAGAAACCACTCAACCAACAAGAATAAAGTCACACATGTGCTACATGTGACGCCCCCACTTAATCGTACACTAATCATATACGCAAACGTGTACGATCAAGATCAGGGACTCACGGGAAGATATCACAACACAACTCTACAAATAAAATAAGTCATACAAGCATCATAATACAAGCCAGGGGCCTCGAGGGCTCGAATACAAGTGCTCGATCATAGACGAGTCAGCGGAAGCAACAATATCTGAGTACAGACATAAGTTAAACAAGTTTGCCTTAAGAAGGCTAGCACAAACTGGGATACAGATCGAAAGAGGCGCAGGCCTCCTGCCTGAGATCCTCCTAAACTACTCATGGTCGTCGTCAGCAGCCTGCACGTAGCAGTAGGCACCTCCAGTGTAGTAGGAATCATCGTCGACGGTGACGTCTGGCTCCAGGGCTCCAGCATCTGGTTGCGACAACCAGGTAGAAGGGAAAGGGGAAAAGAGGGAGAAAAGCAACCGTGAGTACTCATCCAAAGTACTTGCAAGCAAGGAGCCGCACTACATATGCATGGGTATATGTGTAAAGGGCCATATCGGTAGACTGAACTGCAGAATGCCAGAATAAAAGGGGGATAGCTAATCCTGTCGAAGACTACGCTTCTGGCAGCCTCCGTCTTGCAGCATGTAGAAGAGAGTAGATTGAAGTCCTCCAAGTAGCATCTCCAAGTAGCATCTCCAGTCGCATCTCCAGTCGCATCGCATAGCATAAACCTACCCGGCGATCCTCCCCTCGTCGCCCTGTGGAAAAGCGATCACCGGGTTGTCTGTGGAACTTGGAAGGGTGTGTTTTATTAAGTATCCGATTCTAGTTGTCATAAGGTCAAGGTATAACTCCAAGTCGTCCTGTTACCGAAGATCACGGCTATTCGAATAGATTAACTTCCCTGCAGGGGTGCACCAACTTACCCAACACGCTCGATCCCATTTGGCCGGACACACTTTCCTGGGTCATGCCCGGCCTCGGAAGATCAACACGTCGCAGCCCCACCTAGACACAACAGAGAGGTCAGCACGCCGGTCTAAACCTAAGCGCACAGGGGTCTGGGCCCATCGCCCTTAGCACACCTGCATGTTGCATGGGCGGCCAGAAGCAGAACTAGCCCCCTTAATACAAGAGCAGGCTTACGTTCCAATCCGGCGCGCGCCGCTCAGTCGCTGACGTCACGAAGTGCTTCGGCTGATACCACGACGTCGGGATACCCATAACTACTCCCGCGTAGATGGTTAGTGCGTATAGGCTCGTAGCCAACTCAGATCAAATACCAAGATCTCGTTAAGCGTGTTAAATACGCCGAACAGGGCCAGGCCCACCTCTCTCCTAGGCGGTCTCAACCCGCCCTGTCGCTCCGCCACAAAGATCCACTCGTGGGTGCTCCACCAGCCGACCCGTCTTTGGTCACCACATGTATCATATATACCCGTGATCACCTCCCGAGTGATCACGGCCCGATAGTATAGCACATCAGACGAACAAGAATGTAGGGCCACAGATGAAAATACTAGCATCCTATACTAAGCATATAGGATTGCAGGTAAAGGTAACAACAGTAGTAACAAGGACAAGCTATGCATCAGGATAGGTATAACAGAAAGCAGTAACATGCTACACTACTCTAATGCAAGCAGTATAGAGTAGAATAGGCGATATCTGGTGATCAAGGGGGGGGGGCTTGCCTGGTTGCTCTGGCAAGAGAGAGGGGTCGTCAACTCCGTAGTCGAACTGGGCAGCAGCAGCATCGGTCTCGTAGTCTACCAGAGAGAAGAGGGGGAAGAAACAATGAATACCATGTAAACAGATGCATATCGATGCATGACAAGACAAGTAACGATGCTAGGCGTGCCCTAACGTGGTATGAGGTGGTACCAGTTAAGGGGGGAAACATCCGGGAAAGTATTCCTGGTGTTCCGTGTTTTTTTGACAGATGAACCGGAGGGGGAAAGTTGCGGGTTTGATATGTTGGGGGTGTGTGGTGGACGAACGGGCTGCCTATCCGGGTTCGTCTCGTCGTTTTGAGCAACTTTCGTGTTGAAAATATTTTAATCCGGGTTACGGATTAAAAGATATGATTTTCTAAAGATTTTATTAATTTCTGAAATTCAATTAATTATTTAATCCAACATTATCCAGAATAGTAAATGATGACGTTAGCATGACATCAGAGTGATGTCAGCAGTCAACGTTGACCATTGACCTGGTCAACCTGACGTGTGGGTCCAGTGGGACCCACCTGTCATTCTCTGATTAGGTTAATTACAGATTAGTTAATTTGATTAGTGATTAGGTTAATCTAATCAGGATTAATTAACTTAATTACTTAATTAATTAATTAATTAATTAATATTTTAATTATTTTAGTTATTATTTATTTATTTATTTAATAATATTTTTTTTCTAAAACGTTCCAGGGTGGGCCCCCACTGTCATTGGCCCACAGGGGGCCTTAATGGGTGTGGGCGCATGGGCGCACGGGTGCAAGGGGCTACGGGGCGCCCGTTAGCGGACGAGCCCCTGACCCAGCGCAGTAGGGTGCCGGCCAGGGAAGACGCCGGCCGCAGCGGCCGGAGCCGGGGCGTCGACGGAGAGGGGCGGGGGAGCACGGGGCCACCGCAGCAGCGGGGCACCGGCTGAGGCGGCGAACGGCGCGGGACGGGGTTTCGGGGGGAGGGGGCGCTCGCGCGAGGCCGAGGCAGGGGAGCAGCACGGGGAAGCGGGGAGGGGCCGGTGTCGCCGGAGGGAGAGGAGGCCGGGGGTGCGGTCGCGCACCGGCCGCGGACGGCGAGCCGCGCGGGCGGGGAGAACCGGGACGAGGCCCGTGCGAGGGGGGGGGCGGCCGTGCGTGGCCGTGCGGGCGCCGCCGAGGCGCGGGCGTGCCGGAGCCCGGACGGCGCGGTGAGTGAGCGAGGGGGAGAGGGGAGGGGTCGGGGGCGGGACGGCCCGGCACGGCAGGGCGCGGGCGACGGTGGCGTCGGAGCGCGGGCGGTGACCGCGGGGAAAGGGGAAGGAAGGGGGAGGGGGCGCTCACGGCGGGGAGTAGGGCAACGGGCAGCGGGCGTGACGGCGGTCGGGGAGGACCGGCGAGGAGGAGGACGAGAAGGCGGCGTTCAGCGGCGGCGAGGCCTGGCGGCGACGGTGGTCTCCTCCCTCGATCCCGATCCAATCAGGGGAGAGGGGGGGAGATATTTTCGGGAGGGGGGAAAGTGTCGGTGGGGGATGCGGGCTGGACCGAGTGGGGAGTGGGGGGGAGGCATATGGGGGTGCGGGGTGGGCCGGCCTGGCCGGCCTGGTGGCCAGCTGGGCCGGTTGGCCCAACGGGTGGGGGTTTCTCTTTTGTATTTATTATTATTATTATTATTTTTTAATTTTTTTAATTATTTTCTTTTCTGTTTTAACTCATTTTAAATTACTTAGACAATTTATAAAAATGTGTTTACTATACCATATTTATCTATGTAATATTTAGTACAACTCGAACATTTTTATTTTAATGTTTGAAAATCTTTATTATTTACCAAACTTTGAATTTGAATTTTGGACCGGTTTTGATCTAACAATAGACTAGCAGCAGTAACCGTGGTGACGTGGCACCATTAGCGTGGGACCACTGTAGCTTAATTATCCGGGCGTCACAATTCTCCTCCACTACAAGAAATCTCGTCCCGAGATTTAAGAGGTAGTGAAAGGGGGGATGGTCTGGTAACGAATCTAGCGGGTCTTCTCATCCTGGCTTGCTCTTCTCGAAGAGATCAATCCATTACGTTGATGTCTTCATTTTTCTGCTTCAGGTCATCATGATGAAGTCATCATCCTTTCTTCGGGATCTCTATCGTACTTACGAAAGAATAATGGGGGGTATTCCGGGAGAACAAACCGCTACAAGGTTGACTATCTCGTCGATAACACCGGGGAAGGTGGCAGAACGTAACTCTCGAATTGAAACTTAAGAAAATATCGAGAGCAAGGTAATGAGGTTTCATGGGAAGTTTCGAGCGAGCAGGCAACCGTTCGATGCCTGAAACAGGGCGTGAAAGGGGCTCAAAGCGATCGGGAATAAGTATTGTGTCCGGTAACAGATTTGATGATCCCTCGGAAGATGGCTCGTGAATTACATACGAGGCCACACGCGAGGAACGATCTTGGGAACAGGGGGGTGCAGGAGAGTCAGGTTTCAATCTAGTGGACCTGTGGGTTATGGGCCCACCATGTGGGTTGAAAGTAGGAAGGGTGGTGACATCTTGCACAGCCGCGACAGGGAGGCATGTCAGTGAATAGCTTGCCAGCTATGTTGGCAACAACGTTGGTTCCAAGGGCGAGGGACGAAGAGAACCATTTTCCTGCTCGTTGAAACGAGGCGGGCCAAGAGGCAAAGTTCTCATCCGTCGGCGGACACCGAAATGTCATCAATAATAGAAACAGGGTCTCACTAGCAGAGTTGTACACCGAGGTGTTTACATAAGCAGTGAATTATTACTGCTTAGATTATATAGATCACAAGAAAGGTCAAACAAACCAATGGAAAGTAAAATGTGATCATCAGGTTAAACAGAACAATGGAAGGGAAATTTAAACACATAATTCAGGGGTATATCCTTCCCAAGGATAAGCAGAGCATGGTATTCATGACGGGATATAATCATAGAAAACCCTTTAGGAAAGGGGAGAGAAATTTCATGCCATTACCCATACAGCGGTGTTTGGATAATTGATAAAGAGAATTTAGCATTGTGCTTCAAATGCTCTTATTGAAAATCGGAGTAACACAGACATGCTTCAGGTAGCAATGATATGGTGTTTCAATCAAGGGCCAGACTTTGGATACACAAATGATCCATCAGGAGTAACTTATAAAATAAGTCCTACAATTTCCTCTAGGAGGAATGGTTATCCTTGCTAAAGAAATTATAGTGATAGGTCCTCCAGCCAGGGGGGTGCTAGGCATGACATCATATTACCGGGTCATCAAAGGACCAACAACATAACTCCTGGAAAGTTGTCCCAACCATCATATCTGACCGAGATTCAGATCCGATTGGTGTCATGATACCTCAGACTCATGGTCCTGAGATAAAAAGGTGCGACACGAATTGACGAGAAGTCGTCATAAGATTCTTGAGTTCACCATTTAACCAAGGAGAGGAAGAAGGGGTGGTTGATGAACTCAGCGACAATTCATGGAGATTTCGAAAAGATGGATCCCCACGATTAAGTGAACAAGGAGATGATCATTGTCAGATCAAATGATACAATGAGGTATGCTCGAGGAAACAAACCCAATTAAACATTGGTTGAAAGGTGCACCCGAAATATGGGCCGGGTTGCTCGACCAATGTCAGAATGGTGATTCAATAATCAATAGTCTAAGAATGAACGGCCGACCATTAACTTCAAAGCAATAGGGTTGCTAGAAGTGCAGAATCCAAACAGCACCGTTCACTTGTTTGTACCCCGGTTGGAATCAACTCGAGGACCAAGAAAGAATGGTGATGGTGAGAAGTATCACTATACCAAGAATTCTTAAGAGGTGGTGAAATTCTCACCACATTCTTGACATAAAAGGTGGTAATATTTCAAGGTAAAGAAGAACAATGCTAGGCAGCAAGGAACTCAAGGTACAACACAAAACACGAACAAGTTTGTGTTGGAGGGAAGGCAATAAAGTGGCCGATGATAATACAAACCATCGAGGGCAAGGATGGTATTTCTCATCATGAATTCAATTGGAAACCTGGAAGGAGTCAAAATGTTGATGATGATCATGACAAATTTTGTCGATAGGCTCCAGGGGGAAGTAATCGAACCTCCACTACATCAAGTAAAAGGACTGATGCAGCAAAAGATTATTTGAACCACGGATAAGACACCAACTCAGAATCAAGCTTGTTGTTCAAAGTGGAATGATAAGATGAGGAAATCGACATAAGCTTAGCTCATCATCGAAGGTTGTGCTCCAGGATTAAGGACCATGTAGCACAGTTAAGATTTAGCACGTTAATGATATAGCCGATCAGGCTAGGAATGACATGATCGAGTACAAACTCGCAAGTAAAGGAGATTACTAAGAGTTGTTTAATTGCGACGCGGACTCGATTCAGTTATCGATGCCCTTGAGTGTTTAATAACTCGAAGCCCGTGAAAAAAACCGTAATCAGTGAGAATGTAGTACTTGATGAAGAACTCATAAGAAGTTATGCAGTTCCAAGATAATCTCGAGATACCAGGGGGTAATACTCGACGACAAATCAAAGTAGAGGTTGGACTGGGGTAATACTCTGCAGAAGACAAGTGCTTAAACTTGCACGAGAAATGGTATTTAAAGGAGAACATGGTCGGAAACCACGATCATAAATGATCGAACCACGGATACAAGATGAACTTATAGCAAGGGGGTAACTATTTTTACGAGCAGCTTCCATGATAAGTTATACATCGTGTCCATGGGCATGAACGCAAGGTTCAAGGTCGACTCCCACTTCTTCAATGTATAACCTTCCATTCACTTCTCGCTTTGATAAAAGCATTAGTGTTGAAAGTTTTACCTGGTGAAATACCAGATGAGTACGACTCGTGAAAACTTCCGAGTTCACACATATTAAGGAAGGCATAGGTTCAACCCATCGGGGCATCTCAGAATCATATACTAGAATCTTTAGAAGTAATTAACTCAAGCTCGAAGGCAGAGCATGGTTGAGAAAGCAGAGGATACAATTTACCAAAGGCATTATGTATCAGAGGAAAGGCTCACAAGGTTATTGAATATGAAGGGCGTTGTCAGGTAAAATCCAACAATGGATCGGGCGATCCACAACGGAGCTGATGTGAGTATCGGTACTCAATCAGAGGAAGAAAGAATGCACGGGCATCATATTATAGGACAACTGAATAATTTGATGCTTAGATAACAAAGGAATTATGATTTCCAAAACAAAGGATCAGAAGCAGACGCTCTGACCAAGGATGGATAAGTTCAATAGACTTAGGGGCACAACCGACGGCAATTTAATTGGTTGATAACCAGCTCATGTCCAAAATGACGTCTGAGCCGGAGGGATGAATTCTAGGACCTGATTGAGGATTGCGAGCATTCACAACATATCGAATCAACAGACCCAAATGATAATGACAAGGGATGTCAATCTGATTACGAGACTTATGGGATTAACCATAATGCAAGCAAGCAAGAATTTCAAGAGCAATAGGCTGCTCGGGATTTTCGGAAGATCGAATGGCATTTCGAAGACTTTTGTGAAATACATGAATCAACTGGGGATGAGCGGATACTCGATAAGTGCGAGAAATTATCCGTATGGGTATTCAGGTGGTAAGGAACTGCAAGGCAGTAGGCGTAAGTATTCTAAGAACAACAACGAGTATTTCGGGGCGTCTTGTAATAAAAAGAACAACTGGGGACTAACTAAGAACGGTGTATGAATTTATTCATAGGGATATTTCGGTGGTAGTGAATTGCAAAAGCAATGGGCAGTCCCGAAAGAGTATCGGAAAGTAACTTTGAAATCTTCATGTGCAGTCGGCGATCATCTAGACTGAAGGGGCTCTCCGGGAGAAAGCGTTTTCGAGAACCTAAAGTTAGATTTTAGAAAATCATTTAACCCGACTAGAAGAGAGATCAGAGTCCCAGAGTATAGACGAGGAGTAAAAGATCCTAATACCACCCAATGGCGACATGGGCCCGTAAGGCACACAGCCAAGTTAGTAAAAGTTTTGCAATGGCTAGACTCAACTTCGGCCAAGGAGTTGGAAAGGGGATTCCTACAGGCAGTCGGCTCTGATACCAACTTGTGACGCCCCCACTTAATCATACACTAATCATACACGCAAACGTGTACGATCAAGATCAGGGACTCACGGGAAGATATCACAACACAACTCTACAAATAAAATAAGTCATACAAGCATCATAATACAAGCCAGGGGCCTCGAGGGCTCGAATACAAGTGCTCGATCATAGACGAGTCAGCGGAAGCAACAATATCTGAGTACAGATATAAGTTAAATAAGTTTGTCTTAAGAAGGCTAGCACAAACTGGGATACAGATCGAAAGAGGCGCAGGCCTCCTGCCTGAGATCCTCCTAAACTACTCATGGTCGTCGTCAGCAACCTGCACGTAGCAGTAGGCACCTCCAGTGTAGTAGGAATCATCGTCGACGGTGGCGTCTGGCTCCAGGGCTCCAGCATCTGGTTGCGACAACCAGGTAGAAGGGAAAGGGGAAAAGAGGGAGAAAAGCAACCGTGAGTACTCATCCAAAGTACTCGCAAGCAAGGAGCTACACTACATATGCATGGGTATATGTGTAAAGGGCCATATCGGTAGACTGAACTGCAGAATGCCAGAATAAAAGGGGGATAGCTAATCCTGTCGAAGACTACGCTTCTGGCAGCCTGCGTCTTGCAGCATGTAGAAGAGAGTAGATTGAAGTCCTCCAAGTAGCATCTCCAAGTAGCATCTCCAAGTAGCATCTCCAAGTAGCATCTCCAGTCGCATCTCCAGTTGCATCGCATAGCATAAACCTACCCGACAATCCTCCCCTCGTCGCCCTGTGGAAAAGCGATCACCGGGTTGTCTGTGGAACTTGGAAGGGTGTGTTTTATTAAGTATCCGATTCTAGTTGTCATAAGGTCAAGGTACAACTCCAAGTCGTCCTGTTACCGAAGATCACGGCTATTCGAATAGATTAACTTCCCTGCAGGGGTGCACCAACTTACCCAACACGCTCGATCCCATTTGGCCGGACACACTTTCCTGGGTCATGCCCGGCCTCGGAAGATCAACATGTCGCAGCCCCACCTAGACACAACAGAGAGGTCAGCACGCCGGTCTAAACCTAAGCGCACAGGGGTCTGGGCCCATCGCCCTTAGCACATCTGCATGTTGCATGGGCGGCCGGAAGCAGAACTAGCCCCCTTAATACAAGAGCAGGCTTACGTTCCAATCCGGCGCGCGCCGCTCAGTCGCTGACGTCACGAAGTGCTTCGGCTGATACCACGACGTCGGGGTACCCATAACTACTCCCGCGTAGATGGTTAGTGCGTATAGGCTCGTAGCCAACTCAGATCAAATACCAAGATCTCGTTAAGCGTGTTAAATATCCGCGAACGCCGAACAGGGCCAGGCCCACCTCTCTCCTAGGCGGTCTCAACCTGCCCTGTCGCTCCGCCACAAAGATCCACTCGCGGGTGCTCCACCAGCCGAGCCGTCTTTGGTCACCACATGTATCATATATACCCGTGATCACCTCTCGAGTGATCACGACCTGATAGTATAGCACAGCAGACGGACAAGAATGTAGGGCCACAGATGAAAATACTAGCATCCTATACTAAGCATATAGGATTGCAGGTAAAGGTAACAACAATAGTAACAAGGACAGGCTATGCATCAGGATAGGTATAACAGAAAGCAGTAACATGCTACACTACTCTAATGCAAGCAGTATAGAGTAGAATAGGCGATATCTGGTGATCAAGGGGGGGGGGGCTTGCCTGGTTGCTCTGGCAAGAGAGAGGGGTCGTCAACTCCGTAGTCGAACTGGGCAGCAGCAGCGTCGGTCTCGTAGTCTACCGGAGAGAAGAGGGGGAAGAAACAATGAATACCATGTAAGCAGATGCATATCGATGCATGACAAGACAAGTAACGATGCTAGGCATGCCCTAACGTGGTATGAGGTGGTACCGGTTAAGGGGGGAAACATTCGGGAAAGTGTTCCCGGTGTTCCGTGTTTTTTTGACAGATGAACCGGAGGGGAAAGTTGCGGGTTTGATATGTTAGGGGTGTGTGGTGGACGAACGGGCTGCGTATCCGGGTTCGTCTCCTCGTTTTGAGCAACTTTCATGTTGAAAATATTTTAATCCGGGTTACGGATTAAAAGATATGATTTTCTAAAGATTTTATTAATTTCTGGAATTCAATTAATTATTTAATCCAACATTATCCAGAATAGTAAATGATGACGTCAGCATGACATCAGAGTGATGTCAGCAGTCAATGTTGACCATTGACCTGGTCAACCTGACGTGTGGGTCCAGTGGGACCCACCTGTCATTCTCTGATTAGGTTAATTACAGATTAGTTAATTTAATTAGTGATTAGGTTAATCTAATCAGGATTAATTAACTTAATTAATTACTTAATTAATTAATATTTTAATTATTTTAGTTATTATTTATTTATTTATTTATTTAATAATATTTTTTTTCTAAAACGTTCCAGGGTGGGCCCCCACTGTCATTGGCCCACAGGGGGCCTTAATGGGTGTGGGCGCATGGGCGCACGGGTGCAAGGGGCTACGGGGCGCCTGTTAGCGGACGAGCCCCTGACCCAGCGTAGCAGGGTGCCGGCCAGGGAAGACGCCGGTCGCAGCGGCCGGAGCCGGGGCGTCGACGGAAAGGGGCGGGGGAGCACGGGGCCACCGCAGCAGCGGGGCACCGGCTGAGGCGGCGAACGGCGCGGGACGGGGTTCCGGGGGGGGGGGGGGCGCTCGCGCGAGGCCAAGGCAGGGGAGCAGCACGGGGAAGCGGGGAGGGGCCGGCGTCGCCGGAGGGAGAGGAGGCCGGGGGTGCGGTCGCGCACCGGGCGCGGACGGCGAGCCGCGCGGGCGGGGAGAACCGGGACGAGGCCCGTGCGAGGGGGGGGGGGCGCGGCCGTGCGTGGCCGTGCGGGGCCGCGGCTGTGGCCGCGTGGGCGCGTGTGGGCGCCGCCGAGGCGCGGGCGTGCCGGAGCCCGGACGGCGCGGTGAGTGAGCGAGGGGGAGAGGGGAGGGGTCGGGGGCGGGACGGCCCGGCGCGGCAGGGCGTGGGCGACGGTGGCGCCGGAGCGCGGGCGGTGACCGCGGGGAAAGTGGAAGGAAGGGGGGGGGGGCGCTCACGGCGGGGAGTAGGGCAACGGGCAGCGGGCGTGACGGCGGTCGGGGAGGACCGGCGAGGAGGAGGACGAGGAGGCGGCGTTCGGCGGCGACGAGGCCTGGCGGCGACGGTGGTGTCACACCCTAGCTAGTCATGCATTAGAGTGTTGCATCATGTTTACTCTTTCATCAGAAACTTGAAATGGGGATGACAGAACCCCCAGTCCCCTCTGAAACCAACTAGGGTTACTAAAATAATTTTTCAATGAACCTGAAATGCCCTTCTAAAATGCCCATCATTTTTGCCTTGGTTCAGAACCTCTGCCAAAAGTGGTGCACATTTTCCTAGGCTATCCTAAGGTTTTTGATTTAAATCATAAATATTTGAATTTGGGCATTTAAAATAATATAAAATATTTAAATGCTCAAATATCTCCAAACTGAAATGTTTCATGTTGGAAATAATCCAACTATGGACCAGGAGTAGTTTGGTGATTTTTGGAGTTGCCTAGGTATTTTATTTAATTCAACAAAGTTGCAGATATATTAAATAAAAAACAGAAATAGAAAAAAGGGGGAAAACTTACCTGTGTGGCCCAGCCAGCTGGCCGGCCCAGCTAGCCAGCCCAGCCCACCACCGCCGTCGTCCTCCTGGCGCCAGTCGGCCAGGCGTGTGGCCGGCGCGCGCGCACGGCCACCACGCCACGCCACCTCTCTCCCTGCCTGCCTGCCCTCCCCTCCTCGCTCGGTGTCCCCGGACGACGCCACGCCTCCCCCCCTGCTCTCTCTCACTCTCCCCCGACTCTCCCCTCGCTCTCTCTCTCCCTGGCGAACACCACCGTCGCCGCCGTTCGCCATAGCCACCGTCTCCGACCACCCCTCGCTCCCCCGATTAGCTCAGGAGCTCCGCCTCGACTCCCTCTTCCTCCCCACCGCTCCACAGCTCCCCGGAAGCCCTGCATCGCCGCCACGTCGCTGTTCCCCTCTTCGGGCTCCGACCGTCGTCGCCGTCGAATTCACCGTCACCAGCGCGTCCCCGAGCCCGCTATCCATCCCTGCAGCTCCGCGGTGAGCCCCCGGATCATTTCCCCCTTCTCCCCTGGTCTCTTGCGACCTCTAGGCCCTAGCCCCACCTCGGCCGAGACCTCCACGCCGCCGGCGATGTCGCCGTCGTGGCCACGGTCGCCGTAGCACCCAACCAAGCACACCATCGTGCTCCCCGCCTCACCAGGAGCACGCAGCACGCACCAACGCTTCCCCAAACCCCCTGCAACACTGATCCCGACCGCACCCGACCTCCGGCCGCCGCAGCCGAGCTCGCCGCCGTCAACTCCGGCCACCCCGAGCCCAACCACCACCACCAATAGACGCGGCTCAACCTCAGCAACACGTAGATGCCTTCCGCCGTCCATTTGGTTGCCGGAATGGCAAAAAGCACTTTCGCCGCCGTCTCGGACCTCGCCGGCGTCATGTCGCCGGTGGGGTTTGACTTGCCCGACCTGGGGTTTGACCCCCCAGGGTCACTGACGCGTGGGCCCTGTCGGCCAGGTGGTTAGGTTAGCGCTAACTACTGTTAGTTAACCCCCCTAACACTGACAGTGGGCCCCAGCGCCACTAACCCCTAATTAGGATTAATTTAATCCTATTTAACCCCCCCTGTCACTGACGTGTGGCCCCCACACGTCAGGTTTGACCTCAGCCAGCCACAGTTGACCACTGACGTCATGCTGACGTCATGCTGACGCAGTAATTGAATTTCTGGATTTAAATTAAATCAGGAAATTCCAGAATATTAATTAAACTTCAAAAATTCATAACTTTTATTCTGTAACTCCAAATTGGACAAATTATATATGAAAAATGATCAGAAAAATCCAATCTATCCATCTGTACTATTTTCATGCATGATCAAACAAGTTAAATTGATGTTTTAATCAGAACAAGGAAAAGCACTTTAAAAGGCCATATTTGAATTTGAAATTTGTTCAAACACTTCTGGTTTTAGTTGCATTAGCCCAACACACTCATATTGCCATGTTTCATGCATGCATCATATTGTTGCACATTGTTTGGTGATGCTTGTGTATCGATGTCCTTTGCGACAGGATCTGTCCCCGAGGAGTACCGTGATTACCCTAACGAAGAACCGTATCCGTGCATCGAACCATCAGGCAAGCAACCAACCATTTGATCATATCGATACAATCCCATGTTCTCGCTCCTGCTCTCTTTTACTGCATTAAGACAACGCGATTCAAACTGCTGTGTGCTATGGTAGTTGAACCCATTTCCTCTGCATGACCTGTCATTGCCACAGTAACTAGATGAAACCCACTAGCATGTGTAGGAGTTGATTGAGCCCTATGTATGTGTTGTTCCTACCTTGCTATGCCTGCTATGCTTAGAGTCGTGTCAGGTCTGGTTCATCTGGGTGATGGGCTAGAGTGAAATGATTATGTCGGTAATGAGAGTGGTGTGGTGAACACGATTTGGTAAAGGTATCGATGAGAGGCCATGTAGGAGTACATGGTGGGTTGTTTCATTGAAGCCGACCTTAAGCACTGAGATCTGTATGTGTGATTTAAGAATCAGCTACTACCATGCATTGGGCCCGAAACCAATGGACCCTCTCGACTTCTTATTCACCCTAGTTCTCCGTCCAGGAGTTGCAAGTAGTTTCTGGTGTTTGTAGCCTACTGGAGGCCGTGGACAGCGCTGACCGTAGGGGTGGGCTGTGATGCGGTAGGTACGTGGCACGGTGTACCGAATACCCGTTAGGTATCTCGGGAACCCTGTTCACATCGTTCGGGGCCGTATGGGAAACCTCGGCCGGACTCCCTGCGGATGGAACCTGAATAGGCGATAAACCTGGACTGGAGGCTTAGGTGATTAGGTAGGTCGTGGCCGACACCCACGTTGGGCTTCCGCTTGAAGGTTGCCGAGTACATGTCGTGTAAGCAACGATAAGTGGTGAGAGCGTGTATGAAGAAGTACACCCCTGCAGGGTTAACATGATCTATTCGAATAGCCGCGTCCGCGGTAAAGGACTACTTGGTTGCCTATACAGTTCATAGACAAGTAAATGGAAACTACTAAAAGCCTCAAGATAAGTGTGAGTGCCGAGGATGGCTCTTCCGTAGGAAGACGGAGGTGGATCCTCGGTAGTGTATTGAAGTGGTGAGTAGTGGACTCGTGTGCGCAAAACTATTTCAAGTTGGAGTATCGTAGGATAGTCTAGCCAAGAGTCAAAGCTGGCTTGCTGCAATAACTCCACCAACCCTTCTTGATACTATGCATGTATGTAGGATCTGATGTAAGTCTTGCTGAGTACCTTTGTACTCATGTTGCTATAATCTACATTTTTACAGAAGACGCTGCAACCCCTTCTGATGGGTTCTATGTAGACGTTGACATCAACGAGTAGGCTAAGACCCAGGTGGTGACCCTGAGCTTGTGAAGGACCACGTAGTATAGCTAGGCTTTCCAAGCCTCTTTTATTTTACTAGTTGTCTGTACCCAGACAAGTTATTTCCGCTGCTGGTTTGTATGACTGTATGACTTGTATGTGGGGTCGTGAGACCCGTACCTTTGTGTATGTTATGTATGGCTCACTGAGCCTTAAATAAAGTACTTGTGTCATAGAGTCATGTTGTGATGCTTCGTTGTATTTGCACATATCGAGCATATTGTGTGTATGATTGAAATGCTTGGTATGTGTGGGATCTGACTATCTAGTTGTTTATCTTTAGTAGCCTCTCTTACCGGGAAATGTCTCCTAGTGTTACCGCTGAGCCATGGTAGCTTGCTACTGCTCTGGAACACTTAGGCTGGCCGGCATGTGTCCTTCTTCGTTCCTGTGTCTGTCCCTTCGGGGAAATGTCACGCTTTGAGTACCGGAGTCCTGTTAGCCCGCTACAGCCCGGTTTACCGGAGTCCTGCTAGCCCAGTGCTACAGCCCGGACCCACTTGCTGATGACCGACACGTTCGAAGCTGGGTCATGGATGCCTGTCCCTGTAAGTCTGTGCCACTTTGGGTTTACGACTAGTCATGTCAGCCCGGGCTCTTTATCATATGGATGCTAGCGACACTATCATATACATGAGCCAAAAGGCGCAAACGGTCCCGGGAAAAGGTAAGACGACACCCGTGGGGATACCGTGCGTGAGGCCGCAAAGTGATATGAGGTGTTACCAGCTAGATCGATGTGACATTGAGTCGGGGTCCTGACAGCGGTCTCCTCCCTCGATCCCGATCCAATCGGGGGAGAGGGGGAGAGATATTTTTGGGAGGGGGGGAAAGTGTCGGTGGGGGATGCGGGCTGGACCGAGTGGGGAGTGGGGGGGAGGCATATGGGGGTGCGGGGTGGGCTGGCCTGGCCGGCCTGGTGGCCAGCTGGGCCGGTTGGCCCAACGGGTGGGGGTTTCTCTTTTGTATTTTTTATTATTATTTTTTTAATTATTTTATTTTCTGTTTTAACTCATTTTAAATTACTTAGACAATTTATAAAAATGTGTTTACTATACCATATTTATCTATGTAATATTTAGTACAACCTGAACATTTTTATTTTAATGTTTGAAAATCTTTATTATTTACCAAACTTTGAATTTGAATTTTGGACCGGTTTTGATCTAACAATAGACTAGCAGCAGTAACCGTGGTGACGTGGCACCATTAGCGTGGGACCACTGTAGCTTAATTATCCGGGCGTCACATTAGATCATCGAGACACGAGGTAATACAAGATCCAAATCCAACAAGAGACGATACAAAGGGTAACCGGTTCTCCGTGAGGAGGTCTTGATGGTCTTCTCCGGATGGAGGTCTTGAATCCAGGTGGATCTTCTCCGAAGAGGTGTCGGTCCCTCACGAGGAGCAGATCCGGATGGATGAGCGAGGCTCTATCTCATAAATGAGCTAAATCAACGCTAAGTCTCGAAGAGAGGAGGAGGAGTTCTATATATAGGCTAGGGGGGCGAAGGGGTACATGGGCCTCAGCCCAACACGTGCACGCAGGCGGGGTTCGGATGAGCCGGATGATCCGTGCTCTGTCCGGATGATCCGGGTGGAGGCCCGGGTGAGCTGGTGACGCAGGCGGTGGCGGCGTAGGTCCGAATGTCCGGGCGGGGGTCCGGATGTCCGGCTGTTGTCCGGATGATCCGGGACGTCGTCCGGATGGTCCGGCTTCGGGGTTCAGCTTCGGGTGTCTTCGGGCGAATAGCCGGATCGTCCGGACCGGGGTCCGGATCGTCTGGGCTCTGTCCGGATCGTCCGGGCCCTCGTCCGGATCGACCGGCCAGCCTGGGACTTGGCGTTTTTACTCTCCGTCTTCACGCATGTCTTCCGCTTCTCCTTGCTTCCTAACTTCTCCATGGATAACTCCTTGGTACCTGAGTATGCAAAGCGTCTCCATTTGAGGTAGTAGACATGTGTCTCGTGTGATTCGAAAGGGAGTTGTGAGAGGAGTGATGTCACCTCGGTTTCGAGAGCTCTTGCCCGTGCTCTAGTGATAGGTCCAAGTGGTGTTGTAGGAGATGTAGATGCGTCCATGGGGATGATCGTGGGGTGCTCCGCATCATCCCCCCCACCTTGGGAAAGATCCGACCTCGGATCGAAATCTTCATCACCATGGTATGGCGGGAGGTCTTTGATGTTGAAGATGTCGCTCACATTGTACTTGTCGCTTGGTAGGTCGATCTTGTATGCGTTGTTGTTGTAGCTTGCTAGCACCTTGAAGGGTCCATCGGCTCGAGGTAGAAGTTTGGACTTGCGTTCGTTGGGGAAGCGGTCCTTGCGAAGGTGTAGCCACACGAGATCTCCAATGTTGAATATCATGGGTTGCTTGTTGACGTTGAGCTTAGTCGCGAGTCGTTGTACTTGGCGTTCGATGGTGTGCCTTGTATCTTCCTGCATCTTCTTGATGTAGCTTGCTCGTGCACTCGCGTCCATGTTGGTGCGCTCTTGTAGTGGAAGAGGTAGAATGTTCAATGGGGACAACGGGTTGAAGCCATAGACGACCTCGAAGGGGGACTTGCCGGTAGTCGAATGTCTTGCGCGGTTGTAGGCGTATTCGGCGATGGGTAGACACTCCTCCCACTCCTTGATGTTCCTCTTGATCAACACGCGAGTAGAGTGGAGAGCATATGTTTCGCCACCTCCGTTTGGCCGTCGGTTTGAGGATGGTATGTGGACGAGAACAAGAGCCTGATTCTGAGCTTGGCGCATAGCGTCTTCCAAAAGTAACTCAAGAACTTGACGTCGCGGTCTGAGACGATTGTCTTTGGTACTCCATGGAGGCGCTAGATTTCCCTACAAAAGAGATTTGCAACATGTGAAGCATCGTCTATCTTGTTGCATGGGATGAAATGTGCCATCTTAGAAAATCGGTCCACAACAACAAACACGAAATCCTTTCCATTTTGAGTTCTAGGCAAACCAAGTACAAAATCCATGCTAATGTCTTCCCAAGGTTGATAAGGAATAGAAAGAGGCATGTAAAGACCATGGGATTGAGCTTTAGACTTAGCTTTGCGACATGTGGAGCATCGGTTGGTGAAGCGTGAGACGTCGCGGAACATCTTGGGCCAAAAGTAGTTCTTGGAGAGCATGGTGAATGTATTGTCGCGACCAAAGTGTCCCATGAGTCCGCCTCCATGAGCCTCTTGCAAAAGGAGCAAACGAAGAGAAGACTCGGAAATGCAAAGTTTGTTAGCTCTCATAAGATAATCATCCTTGATGTAATATTGTTCCCAAGATGTATGCGTCAAACACTTAGCATAAGGAGTAGCAAAGGAAGGATCATTCGCATACAAGTCTTTTATGTGCTCAAAGCCAATAACATTCAACTCAAGTTTAGTTACAAGCGTGCATATGCGGGAGAAGGCATCCGCAACTACATTTTCCTTACCCTTAATGTACTTGATCACATAGGAGAAAGATTCAATAAATTCACTCCATTTGGCATGACGCTTGTTCAACTTAGTTTGCCCTTTCAAGTACTTAAGTGTTTCATGATCGGTATGTATGACAAACTCATGAGGTCTAAGATAATGTTCCCAAACATGTAGCACACACACTAAAGCATACAATTCTTTGTCATAGATGGGATAGTTAAGTTGAGCACCGGAGAGTTTTTCACTAAAATATGCAATAGCTCGTTTTTCTTGCATCAAAACTCTGCCAATGCCGGTACCACTTGCATCACAATGAACCTCAAAAGTTTTGTCAAAGTTGGGTAAAGCAAGAATAGGAGCATGAGTAAGCAAAGATTTGAGCTCATCAAAAGCGGTAGATTGCAAAGGTCCCCAAACAAAAGGAGCGTTTTTCTTACTCAATGCATGCAAAGGTGCGGCGATGGTGCTAAAGTCTTTCACAAAGCGACGATAGAATCCCGCAAGGCTAAGAAAGCTACGCACTTGTTGCAAATTAGTGGGTTGGGGCCAAGTTTTAATTGCTTGAATTTTTGATTCATCAACATGGACACCCTTGGAAGAAACAACGAAGCCCAAGAAAACAAGCTTGTCAACACCAAATGTGCACTTTTTCATGTTGGCGTAAAGACGTTCCTTGTGAAGCGTTTGCAAAACAGCCCTAACATGCTTTAGATGCTCTTTCATGGATTTGCTAAAAACAAGAATGTCATCGAAGTAAACCATAGCAAACACTCATGTAAGGACGAAGCACAAAATGCATAAGACACATGAAAGTTTCGGGAGCTTCTGATAAACCCATAGGCATATCCAACCACTCGTACAAGCCACATTTAGTTTTGAAAGAGGTTTTCCATTCACCACCTTCTTGTATGCGGATTTGATAATAGCCACTTTTAAGATCAATTTTTGAGAAAATGGTGGCACCGCTAAGTTCATCAAGCATATCATCTAGGCGAGGAATGGGATGCCTATAGCGAACGGTAATAGCATTGATAGGTCTACAATCCGAGCACATGCGAAAACTACCATCTTGTTTGGGCACAAGTATAACGGGAACGGCACAAGGGCTTAATCTTTCACGTACATGTCCGTTGTTGATTAGTTGTTGTACTTGCCATTGGATCTCCTTAATTTCTTCGGGGTTGACGCGGTATGGAGCTTTGTTTGGTAGAGGTGCTCCGGGGATGAGGTCGATTCGGTGTTCAATGCCACGAAGTGGAGGTAGACCCGGAGGTAGCTCATCGGGGAAAACATCTTGGAATTCCTGCAAAAGAGAAGACAACACTAAAGGTAGATCGTGAGAGGTGTTAGTTTTTGGTTCCCCGTCCTTGCACACAAGGACAAAGTGCATAACACTCGATGGGTTCTCATACACTTCTCTCATCTCACTTTTGGTGGCAAATAGGATGAAGTTTTTCTTGTTGCTCATCATGGAGGCACTTGGTTTTGGCTTGTGGGTCTCACTCTCTTTTGGGTGGATCACTTTCTCACTCTTCTCTCCACGATGGGTGGCTTGCTTGTCGGCTATCACTTGACTAGGAGACATAGGTCGTAGCACATATTCCTTCCCTTTCATCTTGAAGCTATAGTGATTGGTACGCCCATTGTGGATGACGCGGCGGTCAAATTGCCATGTTCGGACCAAGAAGGGGGTGGCAAACGGACATCGGGACGACATCACACTCCAAAGTGTCCTCATATGCTCCAATTTTGAAGGAAACCTTGACCGTATGCTCAACCTTTATAGTGCCGGAATCACTTAGCCATTGGACCTTTTATGGGTGCGGGTGCTTCATCTTGACCAATTGTAGCTTGGAGCATAGTTCTTCACTTGCCAAGTTGTGACAACTACCTCCATCGATGATGACCTTGACGGACCTTCCATTGATGTCGACCTTTGTGTGGAAGATGTGGAATCTTTGGTCTTCGTCTTGTTGATGTTGAAGAGTCAAGACTTTGGAGACAACGAGAGCGGGGCTCGAATCCTCATCACAAAAGACTTGACCATCTTCATCTTCGTTCATGCGCCGGTGCATGGCAACTTGCTCAAGGGCTTCCATTTCCTCTTCACTCATGGAGTCATAGGTTCCATCATCGTTGAGGATCATGGTGCGCTTGTTGGTGCATTGGAAATACTGGTGGCCTTGGCCGCCGCAAGTGAAACACTTGAAGGAGCTTGTCTTGACGGTTTCATTGGTTGGAGTAGATGATGAAGCGCGCGGCTTGAAGTTGCTTGTAGTAGGAAGAGGACGACTTGAGGTTGTCGAAGCTTTCTTGTAACTTGACTTGTCGCCGTTGCTTGTATATGGCTTGTTTGAGGTAGAAGTTGGAGGAGTCGGTGAAGCTTGGTTGTTGGAGAAGCCATAGGTCTTGGATGAGTACTTGGCGTACTTGAAGTCATCTTGCACTTGACGTTCCGCTTTGTTAGCTTGATGCATGAGCTCAATGAGGTTGGAGTAGGGTTGGAAGTCAGCAATCTTCCTGATGGGATGATTGAGGCCATTCAAGAAGCGTGCCATAGTTTGTTCATCATCTTCCGTGACATTGGCTCATATCATGGCTATCTCCATTTCCTTGTAGTATTCTTCAACACTCTTTGTTCCTTGCTTGAGGAGTTGGAGCTTCTTGAAGAGATCGCGGTTGTAGTATGTGGGCACAAAACGTGCTCGCATGACATCTTTCATTTGAGCCCAAGTGGTGATTGGTGGTTCACCTCTTGCTTCTCGGCGCTCAAGGACTTGTTCCCACCATATGAGCACATAGTCTTGGAACTCAAGTGATGCCATAGCGATCTTCTTCTCTTCCTCATAGTTGTGCAAACGAAAGATTTTGTCTACCTTCAATGCCCATGAGAGGTACTCTTCAGGATCATTGCTTCCATTGAACTTGGGCATTGTGAACTTTAGCTTGCCGTAGCGTTGCTCTTCATTGTGTTGTTGTCGAGGGTGATGATGACGCCCTTGATGTGGAGGATAATCAACCTCATGTTGCTCTTGGCGTGGAGGATGTCCGTCGTCTTGTTGCTCATGTTGAACTTGAGGTTGTGGAGGAGCTTGTCGAGCTTGAGGAGGAGGTGGGGGAACTTGACGTTGCACTCTTGGTTGGTAGTTCCGCTCTTGGATTTATTCTCGAAGTGCTTCCTCTTGATTGCGCCTATCGCGGTTGCGATTGGCAATGGCTCGACTTGATTCTTGAAGGGCACGTTGCGCCTCAAGAGCTTATGCTTCACGTTGTTGTTGTTGACGACGTTGAGCCTCGGCGTCTTGTTCCTCTTGATGTATACGTGCTCGTTCTTCCTCTTGGTGACGTTGACATTGTCGTTCTTGAGCTTGTGCAGAAGGATCTTGGTGAGGTTGATGATGAAGGACTTGCTCGTCGACTTGCTCTTGTGGATGATTGCTGTGTAGGGGATTGCGAGATGCATGACGGTCTTGACGCACGGCTCGTCGAAGAGTGTTCGATGTCGCTGTACTTGAGCCGGAGAAGGTGTCGTCGGAGTGTCGACTTGAGCGTCTCCGTCTTGAGTAGGAAGAAGTTGAAGGAGGGTGGTTCACCAACAAGGCATGAATTTCGTCCATTCTTGCATTGTTCTCTTGCTTGTGAGCATCGAGCTTGTTATCGAAGTAGTTTCTTGTACATTGCACGGAGAGTCACAAGTCAGTGGCAAGATTGTCGATGCGGTCGGTCATTGCTTGTTGCTCTTGATGCAATGCTCGTTGTGCACGAAAGAGGTGGCTCTTGGTGACGAATGATGACATGCCGTCGTCTTGCTCGATGAAGAGTGGGTTGGTATAAGAACTTGGCATATCCATCATTCCAAGCAAAATGTGAGTGGGAGAAGGAGAAGAATGTATACCAAATGTACCTTGACCGATGTTGAAGGTGGATCACGATCACTCAAATGCGGACAATGAAATAGCACAATTGGTACCAATTCTTGTCGGTTCTCACACCTACACAAGTAAAAGCTTATGGTGGAGCTTGGTTAGGATGGTGGCACAAAATTTGATGCAATTGTTAGTTTGACTCAAAGATGTTGAAAAAGATTCGCAAATTCGCAAATGCAACAAGTAGACCAAGCAAGTAGTGGTACACGGAAACACACACGCAAATAGAATAATGGGATTGTGCAAACCAAAAATGAGCCAAAATGTGGAGTCCATGAAAATGCTCTTGTTGCACAATACTAGAGAGACACTAGCACAATTGCACAATAGGCGGATACGCAACTTGTGCACAACCTACTAGGCAAAAATGCAATGACCTCTATCCCAAGTATGCTATATGTGTGGTATCTCGGTGATATGATCCAAGATGATTGGATATGACAATCTTAATGTGGTATGATGCTATGGTTCTTGCTTATAAGCTCTTTGCTTATCTTTCTCTTTTTGCTTAAAAGCTTGTTTGGCTCTTTCTCTTTTGAGCACTTTTCTCATGCAAAACTTCACGAACCAAGGTAGCAATTGTGTATGCAATGACAACTTTGTGACACAAGAGATGATAACACGATATGCACCACGATGATATGGTATGTATGCTTATGGAGCGTAAGATCACTAATGTGCACAAGTCACATTGCCGGCAATACTCAAAGGCTAGTCTCGATGGGTAAGTGACACAAAAGTAAGGCTATGGTGGTTATCAATGCAATGGCAAGGCCTAGACAAATATGTCGTCGAAGTTACCGTCCGTAGCGATGATGAGTAGTCGACGAAGATGAGCGGTGGTAATGTTGATGTCACGCCGTACCTATATAGCCGAAACACCATAAGACACGGGAAACCACAACTCAAATTCTCGAACCCAAAGTCGAATGGTGGTACAGAGGGGTATGTCGTGGGGTTGGCGGGTGAAGGTGGTGGTGGAGGAAAACTGCAGAAAATGCAGTTTCGGCAGACGAAGCCGGATGATCCGGGCCAGGAGCCTGATGATCCGGGCAAGTCCGGATGATCCGGGACAGGGTCCGGATGATCCAGGCAGGTCAACTGCGCACGGGATGGCTCGGGATGAATGCGAAAAACGGGGAGAAATTCAAAGATTTCGTGGATTTTGGATGGATTTCGAGGGTGAGATGGTGGGGAAACGCAAGATCCATGAGTTACACAACGAATCCACGGATCAAAATCAACAAAACATCATCAAAACCAACAAATCACAAAAAAATTTGGGGGCTATTTTTGGTGGGGATTTTCGGATTTAGGACGAAATCAACAAAATCAAGCTAGAAAACAAAGGGTAGGGGCTCAAAAAACGTGATCAACGTGGCTCATGATACCAAGATGATGTAGGGTAGAACCCTAGAGGCCGATCTTTCACGTTTGGAGCGGATTCCTATGAGGAACACGAAGAACACGAGGAGGGGAACGAGAGAAAAACACGAGAAATCACTCAACCAACAAGAACAAAGTCACACATGTGCTAGATCATCGAGGCACGAGGTAATACAAGATCCAAATCCAACAAGAGACGATACAAAGGGTAACCGGTTCTTCTCCGTGAGGAGGTGATGGTCTTCTCCGGATGGAGGTCTTGAATCCAGGTGGATCTTCTCCGAAGAGGTGTCGGTCCCTCACGAGGAGCAGATCCGGATGGATGAGCGAGGCTCTATCTCACAAATGAGCTAAATCAACGCTAAGTCTCGAAGAGAGGAGGAGGAGTTCTATATATAGGCTAGGGGGGCGAAGGGGTACATGGGCCTCAGCCCAACACGCGCACGCAGGCGGGGTCCGGATGATCCAGGTGAGGAGCCGGATGATCCGGGATCTGTCCGGATGATCCGGGTGGAGGCTTGGATGATCTGGTGACGCAGGCGGTGGCGGCGTAGGTCCGGATGTCCGGGCGGGGGTTCGGATGTCCGGCTGGTGTCCGGATGATCCGGACGTCGTCTGGATGGTCCGGCTTCGGGGTTCAGCTTCGGGCGAATTAGCCGGATCATCCGGACCGGGGTCCAGATCGTCCGGGCTCTGTCCGGATCGTCCGGGCCCTCGTCCGGATTGTCCAGCTAGCCCGGGACTTCGAGTTTTTCCTCTCTGTCTTCACACATGTCTTCTGCTTCTGGTTCTCCTTGCTTCCTAGCTTCTCCATGGCTAACTCCTTGGTACCTGAGTATGCAAAGCGTCTCCTTTTGAGGTAGTAGCCATGTCTCGTGTGATTCAAAAGGGAGTTGTGAGAGGAGTGATGTCACCTCGGTTTCGAGAGCTCTTGCACGTGCTCTAGTCATAGGTCCAAGTGGTGTTGTAGGAGATGTAGATGCGTCCATGGGGATGATCGTGGGATGCTCCGCTTCAAGTCGCCATGTGGGGCCGCATGTGGAGCTTTGGCCGTGGCTCCGGGAGCAGCTCCGGCGGGGGCGGGGACCCCGAGCGCGAGTGGCATGTCCGCTCGGATGACGTGAGGAAGCGCGGGGCGAGGAAGTGGACGAGCAGGGGCCTCTCACCGCCGCCGAGCTTCCTCGTCTGCAAGACAGAGGAATACGACCGTCGGCATTGGCGTACGCCCTCCTCGGCCACGGGCTCGTCCTACGCCGCAAGATCTTCCCATGCCGCGAGCTCTTCCTATTCCGGTGCAAGGCTTCTCCCCATGAAGAGGGAGTGGTCGGAGGATCCGGAGGTCGCAGCCGTTAAGCAGGAGCCGGAGGAGATCAAGCGCCGAGGTGTCTTCGGGCCCGAAGATTTCATTGCCGATTTCGACGCGGTCGCAGCCGCCATTGCCGAGCGGAGCTTGCGCGAGGAGGCAGAGCGCGGGTGCCACGACGATGAGGTCGACGACCTCATCCTCTAGCAGGCGGTCGTGGCCAACCTTGCCACGAAGGAGAAGGACGACGAGTGGCGGCGCATCCGCGAGGAGCAGAGGTCAAAGTTTATCGATCTCGTCAGCTCCGACGAGGACTGGGCTCCTCCACCGCATCGTCCTCGGCCGCGAGCTCGTCCATTTTGGTATATCGACCTCGGCCTCGCTGCCGCGAGATCCCCCTCCCTCTAGTAGTAGTAGTAGAATGTAGCATGTATGATAATGTAGTATGTGATGATGAACTATGAATGATCATGTAGTATGTGATGAACTACTATGGTTGTAATTTCTCCCGTGAAACTTTTTTTTTCAAATTATGCAATTTCATATACGGTTTCTGTTCGGCCGCGCATGTTTTTGACCCGCATACGAGATCTTCGTTGAACTGCAAACGTGTTTTGCAGATCGGGATTTTGCAGGGTATGCTAGAGATGCTCTTATATCCTCACGTTAGATGAAGTTAATGTTGTTTAATTCCTTTTCGCCGTAAATGAGAAAGATACTCGCAGAGGAATAGGAACATGAACTTATTTCTTAGGCGGGGCTTATAGGATTGAATCATTAGTTACTAAGCTCCCACGAAACAAAGCTGATCGAGGCTGTCTGTTGAGAATATATTGCATGCCTATTTGTATTTTTAGCTCACCTCCTGTTTCCTTGTATAGTTGAGGTTGAGGCCCACATTATACAACATGTATACGTGTGATTGCACCTGATCAATACATTGAGAATTGCAACATACTATTCCACACGGTATCCGCCTTCCCACGATCCTCTCAACCCTAGCCGCCGCGCCCCTTCTCCATCGCGCCGCTGCCGTGCTGTCTCGCACCTCTCCCCGCGCCCCCGCTTTCCTAGCATCGCGCCCCTCCCTCCCCATCCTTCTGTGCTGCGCCCGCACCACCCTCCCGCGCCGCCTCCTCTTTTTCCCTCCCCCACAACCCTAAACCTCCCAGCCGCCGCACCCTCCACCAACACTAACCCTAGCCCGTGCCATGTCTTCCTCCGGTTGCAGCAACCCGTTCGCCTCCTCCCTCGGCTCCGATTCCAAGGTCCCCAACGCCACCAACATCCGCAAGGTGCCTCTCTCCGTTCACATCCCCATCAAACTCTCATACGGTGTCCAACTACTACACGTGGAAGACCTACTTCAATCTTCTCTTTCGCGAGTACAATCTTCATGATCATGTGGACGACACCACCGACTTCCTTGCCATGAACCGAGACTCCAACTGGATGGCCATCGATGCCACCCTCATCCTGGTCTTCTTACCATTTCGCCGGACATCTTCCACACTGTCGTTCGCGACGGGGATGATGCCTACACGGTGTGGACCAAGATCAATGACCTCTTCACCGACAACAAGCTCCAACGGTCATCTTCCTACAGCAGGAGTTTTTTGGGTGTCACCAAAACGACTCCACCATTGACGCCTACTGCCTGTGCCTCAAGACCCTCTTACACAAGCTCAAAGACATCGTGTTTAAGGTTGGAGATGAGTTCCTTCTCTCCATCCTCACTGTCGGTCTCAATGAGGATTTCGGCAACACTGCGTCCAATCTCACACTCATGGCCACCCCCACCTATGAGCGGGCAGTGGCCTACCTTCGCCTCGAGGAGCACCGGATGAAGAACCTCCGCACCCATGTCATCCACACCGCCCTCGCTGTCGGCTTCTCCCGTGGCGCTTGTGCCGCTGGCCCTTCCTACACTGGTCCAACAGCCAGCGTGTGCACCGGTGCCCATGCCGTTCCCTCCTCCACAGCAGCAGCAACACTCCAACGGTGGGAATTGCCGCCATGGCTGCGACAGTCAGCATACCAATGGAGGCAACGAAGGCGGGAGTGGTGGGAACCATCCCCACTACAACAACTAGCAGCCCACGCCACCATGGAGCGGTGGCTAGAACCCCTGGACAGGGGTTGTACATGCCTACAGCATGCCCGTGCCACGCCCGCCGGCTCCAGGGATTCTTGGGCCATGTCCACAAGGCCATCAGGCACTTCTCACCGTCAGACCGCAGTTGGGCCCTGTCACCGCGCCCCCCCGCCGCCTATGGCTGTTTTGGGTCTGCCACACCCACTGTACCTGTCGCCGCCTACGGTGGCTTCGGGTCCGTCGCGCCACCCGCCCACCTTGGGTTCGGGTCTGCAGCGTATGGACCCCCCGGTGGATCACCCGGCTATCTTGGCCACTCCTAGGATCCGATGCTGCTAGCGGCCCTCCAGTAGGCCCCTTCTCTAGCGCCTTCATCCGAGGGCGGCGACTGGTTCATGGACACTGGTGCCAATGCTCACATGGCTGCTCAGCCGGGTAACATCCTTTCCGCTTACCCTACTTCCACCTCTTCGTATCATTGTTGGTAATGGTGCCTATTTTCCCATCTCTCATGTTGGTTTTACTTCTTTTCTATCATCATCTAGGTCTTTAACTCTTAACAACGTCATTGTATCTCCATATCTTATTCAGAATTTAGTTTCTGTTCATAATCTCTCTCATGCGATTTTGTAAATGTGGAATTTGACGAACTTAGTTTTTCTATTATGGATTCTTGCACCAGGATGGTTCTTCATTGACGTGAAAGTCCCAACGATTTATACCCCGTTCAGTCGCTGTCTTCTACCCTGGTGGTCCACGGGCTCTTTCTACTGGTGTCGGTCTTTGGCATGCTTGCCTTGGACACCCTAGCTCTACTTTGCTTTGTCAAATAATGAGGGGTTTTTCCTTTTCTATAATAAAATGGATGATCATACTTGTGAGGCATGTCGTCTAGGCAAACATGTTCGTCTCCCCTTTAGTTCGTCATTAAAGTTCATCTTTTCCCTTTGAATTAATTCATAGTGATGTATGGACCTTCCCAATTCCGAGTAATTCAGGTTTTCTTTATTATCTTGTTATACTTGATGATTAATCACACTTTGTGTGGACATTTCCTCTTCGTAGGAAATCTGATGCTCCCGCTCCCCTTATTGCCTTTTATTCTTATGTGTCCACACAATTCGGTTGCTCCATCCTTGCTCTTCAGACATATAATGCGAAAGGGTGTGACAACCTCACTATTCGCCACCTTGTTTCTACTCATGGCAACGTTTTTCATTTAACGTGTCCTTATACCTCACAGGAAAACAGCCGAGCTGAATGCATCCTTTGCACGATCAATGCTTGTGTTTGCACTCTTCTTTTTCATGCTCACATGCCTCCAAAGTTTTGGCATGATGCTCTCGCCACCGCCATCCTTCTTATTTACCTTCGTCCATGTCGCTCCCCTGGAACTATGCTCCTAATCATCTCCTCTATGGCACACCACCTTCCTACGACGGTCTCCGAATCTTTGGTTGTCGGTGTTACTCTAGCATAGCAGCCACCACCCCTCACAAACTCGCTCCACGTTCCATTCCTTGTGTCTTTCTTGGTTACCTGGCTAACACCAAAGGCTACCGTTGTTATGACCCGGTGTCGCATTGTGTCATCACCTCCCGACATGTGTACTTTGATGAGCATTGCTTTTCATTTCCGCAGGAATAGATGGTGTCTGCGTCATCTCCCGTGGCTGAGGTGGCGTCTCATCCCTCTCCCGCGGCTGAGGTGACGTCTCCGCCCTCTCCCGTGGCTACTGTTCCGAGGCGCCGGCCTTCTCTGGCCTATGGCGCACTCACGGACACCGCTAGGATGGGCTCTCCTAGTCCCGCGGCCACGCGGCCATTGTAGTGATTGTTGCTAAGTTCAGCTGCGATGACTTTGATGGCCAAATGTCCAAGATCTTGTAGTTGAAGCAAACCGGCATGGTGGCCGAGTACAAGTTGGCGTATATTAGAAATAGACTGAAGTAGAGGAGCAAGATGTGAGCTGGGGCTGTACACAGGAAAGTGGTTTTCTAAAGTTGTATCTAGTATTGTTGCTGTGAGGACTATTTGTAGTAAATAGGCATGTCGGTTGTTGAAGTGTATATGTCGATTGCGTAGCCCTTTCCATCAGTTCAAATTTTGGTTGCACCGGCTAGTGCATGAAAACATGGTATCAAGGCCTAAGGTCTTGAGTTCAAGTCCGGGCTTCGTAATTTATCTAGAAATTGTTGTTGCCCCCTCTATGTCCACGTATAAGCCTTTTGAGCCATATCTCAGAGCCTATTCACGTGTTGACTTCTCGCATCACATGTGAGAGGGGGTGTTGAAGTGTATATGTGGATTGCCTAGCCCTTTCCATCAGTTCAGATTTTTTGGTTGCGTTGACTAGCATGAAGCTTAACATGGTATTAGGGCCTAAGATCTTGAGTTCAAGTCGTGGCTTTAACAATTTATTTAAAAATTGTTGTTGCCCTTGTCCATCTATGCGCCTCTTGAGTCATACTGTCGGCGTCCTGGATTTGGGGGTATCCAGCCCTGCCTGCCTGCGTCCCACCACGTGGCTCCATTGACGGATCGGTATGGCCCAGATTCAACACCAACACCGCAAGACCCTCGCAAGGCGGACATCACCAAGACCCCCGAGGGACCGGCCTCCTCAGGATGGCTCCTGAGGGGCAGAGAGTTCTATGCAATGTTACCTCACGAGGCTCGGCTGACGTGAGCCATGACGACCAAGGCCAGGCAGGCGCAGAGCGCAGGTTTCCTCTTCGATGCAAGGGAGGCAAGCCACAGGCGCGGAGTCCCGAGGAATCAGCCAAAGGTTTCCATTCTGGTGCAACAAGACCAAGACCGCTAGGACGGCAGGATGGAGGTCATCAACAAGCCCACCGCAGCGTCACGACCAGAGGCTTTTCGCAGGCGAAGACTACTTTTGTCAGGATGGACTGTACTACTGTCCCCTTTCAAATCCGGCCGTTGTGGGATCCCTTCCCGCTCATATTTGGGAAGAGGACCAAGGCCAGTATAAATAGGGCTAGCCACCACCATAGAAAGGGGGAGAACTAGTAGAACTAGCATACACCACGCCAGCTCAAGAGCACCTCACCTCCTGAGGCTTGTTCATCCACTGTACTAGCTCATCCTCAAACCTTCGAGGCAATCTACTAAAATGTTGGAGTAGAGTATTACACCACAACGGTGGCCCGAACCAGGATAAACCTGCCGTGTCTCTTTGTCCCTTTGAGCTCGACGCGTTAGGCTTAGGAGGATCGCGAGTAGGCAGGCTGGGTAGGTTGAGATCTCCGCACGCACCCTGAGTTCGAACCTCTCAAGGGTTTGCGGATCCCACAATCCGACATTTGGCGCGTCAGGTAGGGGTGCGGCGGATCTTCTCTTTCGTCGACCAGTCCTCCGCTGCTTCGCCGACGCCATGGCTGACACCCCAAGAGCGCATGTCGAGCACTGGGTCGTCCAGGCCTCCTCGGCAGCGCCCGCCGACGAGGAAGACCTCCACTCCGCCCTACTCGCGGCCCGTGTTCTGCCGGGGGCGACCGGCCTCGGGGCGCGCACGGTGCAACCTTATCCACTGGCACCGCGCCGCAGCTGCGCCGCCGCGCGATCTGCGAACTACGCCGCAGCAACTACTCCGCACACGCGCAGGGAACAAGCAAACATGCGGGCAGCGGTCATCATAGCTTAAGAGATCTTGCGATGCAGGCTGCTCGAAAGCGGCCTCGACACCCTGTTGGAGCGGGTCGCCGAGCTGCTGGATGCGGCATGCAGGGGGCAGCGCCATTCTGCACCCTGCCCACGTCACAGGCGGTGGTGGGGGCGCGCGCTCATCCTCGACACAACCGCGCGCCCCCTTCAAGGGGCCATGAAGAGCCTCTCGACGCCAACCAACCCTGCGGAGTAGCCCGCGCCACCCCGAACGCGCCCCTTCGGCGCAGGGCTGCTTCAGGCTACATCACCAAGGGCCGCGTTGGAGTGCTGGCCCCTGGCCAACAGGACCAGAGGGCGACTGAAGAAGGCGGGAACATGAGGCAGCCGGGCGACGCTTCTGGTGCGAACAGCCCGGAAGCCTACATCCCCGTCACGATGGAACCAAGGCACACGCGGGGAGAGGGCCCCAGCCGATCCCCCATGCCAGGCTGGGCGCTGGATATACACAAGGCCGAGCTCTCCTTCGAGCCGCCACCAAGCCCCGCCAACATCTCCAACGGCGATGGCCTCTGGGTATAGCTAACACCGCAGGAGCATAATTACGCTGACCATAGATCACAGGTGAACCAGGGGTGTGGCTGCCGCCAGGACCCTCAGGACGCCGGATCCCCCCCAGGAGCGCAAAGGACGTTGGGAGCAACGCGGGGGAAGCCCGGCGGCAGGGCCCTCCTCGCGCCGTACAGAGCAGGGCCCTGCCTGGAGGTAGGTGAGGGAGTCCTGGATTAGGCGGTCCTCGGACAACCAGACTATATGCTTATGCCGGACTGTTGGACTATGAAGATACAAGATTGAAGACTTCGTCCCGTGTCCGAGTGGGACTCTCCTTTGTGTGGAAGGCAAGCTTGGCAATTTGGATATGTAGATTTCCTTCTCTGTAACCGACTCTGTGTAACCCTAGCCCCCTCCGGTGTCTATATAAACCGGAGGGTTTAGTCCGTAGGACAACAACAATCAGAATCATAGGCTAGCTTCTAGGGTTTAGCCTCTACGATCTCATGGTAGATCAACTCTTGTAATACTCATATCATCAAGATCAATCAAGCAGGAAGTAGGGTATTACCGCCATAGAGAGGGCCCGAACCTGGGTAAACATTGTGTCCCCCGCCTCCTGTTACCATTAGCCTTAGACGCACAGTTCGGGACCCCCAACCCGAGATCCACCGGTTTTGACACCGACATTGGTGCTTTCATTGAGAGTTCCATTGTGTCATCACCATAAGGCTTGATGGCCCCTTCGATCATCTATAACGATGCGGTCCAGGGTGAGGTTTTCCTCCCCGGATAGATCTTCGTATTCGGCGGCTTTGCACTATGGGCCAACTTGCTTGGCCATCTGGAGCAGATCGATAGCTACGCCCCTGGCCATCAGGTCAGGTTTGGACGCCTGAATTACACTGCCGACATCTGCGGAGACTTGATCTTCGACGGATTCGAGCCCATGACAGGTGTACCCTACAGTTGCGATGAGCATGACCTAGATCTGCCATCGGACGGTGTTCAGGAGATCACACCTGCAGCTGCCCCGGCTTTAAATCTGGAGCAGATCGTGCCATCTGAGGACGGGAGGATGGACCCCGCCATGAAGGTCGCACACTCAGTGGCGATAGAGCCGAACACAGATTTCACTTCTAAGGAGGTCTGTGTCATCGGACCCTCAGACTCGTCTCCGGCCATAGGCTCCGAACCGCGTACATCCATGCCCATCGGATCTAACTGGGCATCGATCATGGAGTTTAGCTCCGCGGATATCTTTCAGCACTCGCCCTTGGGCGACGTGCTAAACTCATTAAAATCTCTCTCCCTGTCAGGAGACTCTTGGCCGAACTATGTCCGGCTTGCGTGGGAAGCGGACGACGAAGGAATTCGTTACCCACCCACCACCCACTTAATAGCCACTGTCGACGACTTAACCGACATGCTTGATTTCAACTCCGAAGACATCGACCGTATGGACGACGATGCCGGAGAAGAACATGAACCACCGCCCACAGGGCGCTGGTCAGCCACCTCATCATACGACATATATATGGTGGACACACCCAAAGAAAACAATGGCGAGGATCAAAAGGATTCAACGGAGGGTGATCCTCTTGAGAAGCAACCTAAGCGCTGATGTCAGCGGCGCCGCTCTAAACCCTGCCATAGCAAAAACAACGATACCGTCACAAGAGATAATAGCACTCCGGATGATGTCGAGGACGAAAACGACCCCGCCCAGCCAAGCTTCGAGCAGGCCGGACGGGAGGACGGGCAAGCTAGCCCTGATGAACAGGCAATGGATGAAGACTCGGAGGATGATAACTATATGCCTCTCTCCGAAGACGAGGTGAGCCTCGGCGATGAAGAATTTACCGTGCCTGAGGATCCCGTCGAGCAGGAGCGCTTCAAGCACCGACTTATAGCTACTGCAAAGAGCCTGAAGAAAAAACAGCAACAGCTTCAAGCTGATCAAGATCTGCTCACTGACAGATGGACTGAGGTCCTGGCGGCCGAGGAATAAGGACTCGAGCGCCCAACCAAAAGTTACCCGAGGCGCAGGTTGTTACCTCAATTCGAGGACGAAGCACTAGAGCCTATACTACTAGCGCAGGATGCGGCTGACCGACCACCTTGTGGCCGAGACAAAGCGGCGTATCATCCTGAACACCAACCCGCACCCCGTCGCCGAACGAATAAAAATACGAAGGCCCGGGGCTACACACATGACCTGCGAGACAAATTGGAAAACAAAGCAGGACAGTCAAGATCGGTCTACGGATTGTGGGGGCGCGCCCCAACACGTGACGATGATCGCCATGCTGGATATACTAAACACAAATCCGTCCGGGCCGAAGACAGCAAACCAGACTCATCCGAACTGCGTCACGATGTAGCCCGGCACAGAGACGCCGCACATCGCCTATGCTTCACTGAAGAAGTAATGGAGCATGAATTCCCAGAAGGGTTTAAGCCTGTGAACATCAAACCATATGATGGGACAACAGACCCTGCGGTATGGATCGAAGATTTCCTTCTCCACATTCACATGGCCCACGGTGATGATCTACATGCCATCAAGTACCTCCCACTAAAACTCAAGGGACCAGCTCGGCATTGGCTGAATAGTCTGCCGGCAAACTCCATTGGCAGTTGGGAGAACCTGGAAGATGCATTCCTTGACAATTTCGAGGGCACTTATGTGCGACCACCGGATGCTGATTACTTAAGTCACATAACCCAATAGCCCAGAGAGTCAGCCAGGAAATTCTAGACTCGGTTCTTAACTAAAAAGAACCAAATCGTCGACTGTCCGGATGCCGAAGCCCTAGTGGCCTTTAAGCATAACATCCGTGATGAGTGGCTTGCCCGACACCTTGGCCAAGAGAAGCCGAAATCCATGGCAGCCCTTACGACGCTCATGACCCGCTTTTGTGCGGGCGAGGACAGCTGGTTGGCTCGTAGCAACAACACATCAAGAAATCCTGGCACTTCAGACGCCAGAGATAGCAACGGCAAGCCCCAGCGGAACAGACACAAGCGTCGCAATAATAGCGACAACGCCGAAGACACGGCCGTCAATGCCGGATTCAGTGGCTCTAAGTCCGGTCAACGGAAGAAGCCATTTACAAGAAACAATCCGAGCCCATGTAGTCTGTACCACATACTCGATCGCTCATGTCAAATCCACGGCACCCCCGATAAACCAGCCAACCACACCAACAGAGAATGTTGGGTATTTAAACAGGCCAGCGAGCTAAATGTCGAAAACAAGGAAAAGGGGTCGCATAGTTATGACGATAGGGAACCCCAGCTACCAAACACAGGGGGACAGAAGAAATTTCCTCCCCAAGTAAAAACGGTAAATATGATATACGCCACCCATATTCCCAAGCGGGAGCGGAAGCGCGCACTAAGGGACGTCTACGCGATGGAGCCAGTTGCCCCAAAGTTCAACCCATGGTCTTCCTGTCTGATCACCTTTGATCGCAGGGACCATCCGACCAGTATCCATCATGGTGTCTCAACCGCACTGTTCCTTGACCCTATCATTGACAGATTCCACCTCAAACGAGTCCTCATAGATAGTGGCAGCAGCCTGAACCTGCTCTATCAGGATACAGTGTGCAAAATGGGTATCGATCCCTCAAGGATCAAACCCACCAAACCACCTTCAAAGGTGTCATACCAGGAGTAGATGCCTGTTGTATAGGCTCAATCACACTGGAAGTGGTCTTCGGATCCCCGGACAACTTCCGAAGCAAAGATTTAATCTTCGACCCCTTCCGTAGTGGTTATCATGCACTGCTAGGACGAACCGCATTTGCTCGATTCAATGCGGTGCCACACTACGCCTACCTCAAGCTCAAGATGCCCGGACCCCGCGGTGTTATAACAGTCAATGGAAATACAGAGTGCTCCCTCCGTACAGAGGAGCACACTGCGGCCCTTGCAGCAGAAGTACAGAGCAACCTCCTTAGGCAGACCTTCAATTCGGCAATAAAGCCCCCGTACACAGTCAAGCGAGTCCAGAGTACTCTGAAACAGGATTGTCCGGCCCGTCCAGAGCTCGCCTAGCATTTCGGCCTCCATCCTAGTCCCAGTCAAGCGGTGAAATTTGTGCTGTGCGTACATAATTACGCACTCAAAATACCATGGGCATAGACGGAGGCACAACTTGACTATGGTCCACAATGCGGCTCAACCGCCCCGGAATCCGCATACCTTCACCTTTTTCTTTCTTTCAGGTCCCTATCTTCTTGAGGCTCTTCCGATAACCTGATTATCGGGCCCATCTCGGGACAGAAACACCAAGGAGGCAAGGAGCTTTGACGTACAAGGGAATCCCCAGGTGGTCTCTCATAACAATCGCTATACCTGTTTTACATACCCACACGCAACTCGCTCTTGGTTAGGGCATGTCAAATAGACCTATTTGATTATCACACTACTTGTATACATACACCTTGACGTATCATTCAAATAACAATGGAAAATAATGTACATTGTCAGCTTATTACTACATTTCTTTTTTTCCTTGACTGTTTATTTATTACAAATCTCACCTGTACATTCTGGTACGTTCAGTTCGCCAGGGGCTTCAGTGTACCCCATAACACGGCAAAAAAGTCTGAACACTTTTGACAGTGCGGCACCCCGAACTTATAGCATTATATCATCAGCTCCAAATCATGTCTTGGGTCAATAGTTGGGTTGCCCGGCTCCTATGCTTTCTACCCTACGTTCCGCTATATCGGCTAGGGTAGTAAAGGGAGAACTACTATGATTGTGTCCCAGTTCTTCCGGATGAGCACCTCAGTAGAGAAAGCCGAAAACTGACTGTCATGATGCGGCGCGAGCTCGTCGCTGTTCGAGAGGTTTCAAATCCTTAAAGAGTTTTTCTGCTTCATGCGAGGAATCGGTCTTTGTCCAATTTAGGCATGCATAGCGCCCCAAGTTCGGCCTTCCGAATACCAGGGGCTACGCCAAAATTTAAAATTATAGAACTTTTATGGGTAAGTGAGAGTGATAAAGCTGTATAGTCCGATTGCCTTGTTCGTTGCTGTAAACACCTCCTCAAAGGAGAAAAAACTTGTATAAAGAGTGTTTAGATTTATCCCGAACACCCCTGTACTAGTTACATGGGGGCAGAAGCCGACGACTGGCCAACACTCAGATTTTGTAAACGGCCGCACAGGAGGTAAAATTTTAAACAACAAGCATTATATTGCGCAAATGAACTTGTTTCATATTATAGGATAACATGAGTGCATTCATTCAAAGATTACATCCTTAGTACATTATTCCACCACAAGGCGGGAGCCCTTCAAGACACTGTCATAATAATTTTCGGGTCGGCGGTGCTCCTTGCCCTTCGGTGGCCCCTCGGTCATCAGCGCCGTGGCGTCCATCTTCGCCCAATGCATCTTTGCACGGGAAAAGGCCATCCATGCACCTTCAATGCAAACCGACCGCTTTATGACTTCAAGACATGGGAAGACACTCACAAGCCATTTCACGAGACCGAAGTAGCTGCTGGGCATAGGCTCGGCAGGCCACAGCCGGACTATGAGGTCCTTCATGGCCAGTTCGACTACCTTGTGCAGCTCGACCAGTTGCTTCAGCTAGTCGCTCAAGGGCATCAGATGTTCTGTCCCAAGATATTGGGACCAGAACAACTTTTCTGTTGAGCTCCCTTCTTTGGCTCGGTAGAACTCCGCGGCATCTGATATGCTACGCAGCAGATCCACAAACGCTCCTAAGAACTCCAAATTCGGGTAAGTAAAAGGAAAGTCTCCTTCACATGCTTGCTTTGCATAACAAATGCCTTACCCGCCGCAATCTTCTTGGCCGCCTGAATCTCCTGGAGGGCCTTCTGGGCTTCTGCTTTGGCGTCTTGCATGCTCTGGAGGGCCTTAGCAAGCTCGGACTCTTGAGTCTAAGAGTCACGCTCCAAGTACTCGTATTTCTGGACGAAATCCTGGAGCTCTTGCTGGACCACGTTGACCCGGGCCTCTTGCTTCTCGCGCTCGGTGCATTCCTTGGCCGCTTTGTCTTCAACCTCGGCCAGTGCCTTTTTAAGGGCCGCCACTTCGGTCGTGGCCACTATCAAAGTTCCTGACGCTTCTATCATCAAAAACCATTTATCCTTTGTAAATATATAGATGGGGTATTGCGTACCTTGACTTCCCTCGAGCTGCCTCTTCACGAGGCCGAGCTCTCCCTTAGTCCACTCCAGGTCATGCTTTAGTCCATAGACCTCCGCAGTATGAGCGGTAGCGGCCAGCAGCGATGCCTGCTTATTCACATAGACATCTTCTGTTAGACTCTTGCAAACATTATTTGATCCTCTGTTCGGCTTTTCTTTCCGAACACCAAACAGAGCATCGGGGGCTACTGTCTATACTGTGATTTCTCTTACAATTTTATTACTTACCTCAAAGCCTGTTAGAAGGCTAGGGCAGGCTTCGGTCAATCCGCTTTTGGCGGACCGGACCTTCTCAATCACCGTACTCATAAGAATACGGTATTCTTCATCAATGGAAGCACTGCGAAGCGCTTCCAGCAAGTTGTCCGGTGCCTCTGGATGGACAGAGGTCGCGGCTCGCCCTCCTTAGAGAGGGGCTGCCTACCTGAATTCGGAACCACTTGAGTTTCCGGAGCCATATTTGGCTGGGGGCCAAACTGGCTGCGGCCCCCATTATCGGAGTCCATGGGGGTCTTCCCCCCATGTGCCCGCCGAGTGGGATTTCTCCTGGGGGCGTCTCCGGAACTGTCTCCCCTTGGCCCGGTATCCTTCGAGACAACACCTCGGTGTCGTCCGCGGGCCTGGGGGAGGAGTCTGTCGGAAGCGAATCTCCGTTCATCACTGACGGGTCCAGAGACCCCTCCGAAGAGGAGGATATCTCGATGTTGGATTTGGCCGGACTGCAAGTGCACGTTTGGCATGATAAGAAGCGATAAAACAAACATACCAGAAGTACTATTGTGTCCGGATACTTACGACTTAGCCAGGGGCTTATCCCTGGGCTCCCACTCCTCGCCGCTGTTGGTGGCTGCGGTGGAGTGGTCCGGAATGAAGGTTTTTCCCTTCTTGGACACCTCGGCCTCCCCGTGCGTGCCGACCTTCCTCTTTTTTCTCCCCCCGGTGGGTGAGGGGGGGGGGGGTTAATTTCCTCCTCCTCCTCCTCCTCGTCTTTGGTGGAGGAGTGCGTCTTGGTGTCTTCGGACATCCTGTCCGATGCGACCTTGCGTCGGAGACCTTCTCTGGTCCCCGCAGCCGCCTCATATGTCTCCTACGTATCTATAATTTTTGATTGTTCCATGCTATTATATTACCTCTTTTGGATGTTTATGGGCTTTATTTTACACATTTATATTATTTTTGGGACTAACCTACTAACCGGAGGCCCAGCTCGTGTTGCTGTTTTTTTTGCCTATTTCAGTATTTTGAAGAAAAGGAAAATCAAACGGAGTCCAAACGGAATGAAACCTTCGGGGGCGTGATTTTTGGAACAAACGTGATCCAAAGGACTTGGAGTGCAAGCCAAGAAGCAACAGAGGTGGCCACGAGATAGGAGGGCGCGCCCCCTGTCTTGTGGGCCCCTCGGGCGGCCACCGACGTACTTCTTCCTATATATACCTACGTACCCCAAAAACATCCAGGGAGCCAACGAAACACAATTTCCACCACCGTAACCTTCTGTATCCGTGAGATCCCATCTTGGAGCCTTCGCCGACGCTCCGCCGGAGGGGGAATCGACCATGGAGGGCTTCTACATCAACACCATAGCCCCTCCGATGAGTTGTGAGTAGTTTACCACAGACCTTCGGGTCCATAGTTATTAGCTAGATGGCTTCTGATACGTCTCCAACGTATCTATAATTTTTGATTGCTCCATGCTACTTTATCTACTGTTTTGGACTATATTGGGCTTTATTTTCCACTTCTATATTATTTTTGGGACTAACCTATTAACCAGAGGCCCAGCCCAGAATTGCTGTTTTTTTTGCCTATTTCAGTGTTTCAAAGAAACGGAATATCAAACGGAGTCCAAACGGAATGAAACCTTCGGGAACGTGATGTTCTCACCGAACGCGATCCAGGAGACTTGGACCCTGCTCCAAGGAACAAAAGAGTCGGTCACGAGGGTGGGGGGCGCCCCCCCCTAGGGCGCGCCCCCTGCCTCGTGCCCCCCCTATTGCTCCACCGACGTACTCCTTCCTCCTATATATACCTACGTATCCCCAAACGATCAGAACAGGAGCCAAAAACCTAATTCCAGCGCCGCAACCTTCTGTATCCATGAGATCCCATCTTGGGGCCTGTTCCGGAGCTCCACCGGAGGGGGCATCCACCATGGAGGGCTTCTACATCAACACCATAGCCCCTCCGATGAAGTGTGAGTAGTTTACTTCAGGCCTTTGGGTCCATAGCTAGTAGCTAGATGGCTTATTCTCTCTTTTTGGATCTCAATACAATGTTCTCCCCTCTCACGTGGAGATCTATTCGATGCAATCTTCTTTTTGCGGTGTGTTTGTTGAGACCGATGAATTGTGGGTTTATGATCCAACTTATCTATGAATAATATTTGAATCTTCTCTGAATTCTTTTATGTATGATTGAGTTATCTTTGCAAGTCTCTTCGAATTATCCATTTGGTTTGGCCAACTAGATTGGTAGTTCTTGCAATGGGAGAAGTGCTTAGCTTTGGGTTCAATCTTGTGGTGTCCTTTCCCAGTGACAGAAGGGGCAGCAAGGCACGTATTGTATTGTTGCCATCGAGGATAACAAGATGGAGTTTTTTATCATATTGCATGAATTTACCCCTCTACATCATCTCATCTTGCTTAAGGCGTTACTCTGTTTTTAACTTAATACTCTAGATGCATGCTGGATAGCGGTCGATGAGTGGAGTAATAGTAGTAGATGTAGAATCGTTTCGACCTACTTGTCTTGGACGTGATGCCTATATACATGATCATACCTAGATATACTCATAACTATGCTCAATTCTGTCAATTGCTCAACAGTAATTTGTTCACCCACCGTAGAAAATCTATGCTCTTGAGAGAAGCCACTAGTGAAACCTATGGCCCCCGGGTCTATTCTCATCATATCAATCTTCATTTACTTTATTACTTGCTTTGTTTTTACTTTGCCTTTTACTTTTCACTTTGCATCTATATACCAAAAATACCAAAAATATTATTTATCATCTCTATAAGATCTCACTCTCCTAAGTGACCATGAAGGGATTGACAACCCCTAACCGCGTTGGTTGAGAGGAGCTATCGTTTTGTGTAGGTACGAGGGACTTGTGCGTGGTCTCCTACTGGATTGATACCTTGGTTCTCAAAAACTGAGGGAAATACTTACGCTACTTTGCTGCATCATCCTCTCCTCTTCGGGGAAATCCAACACAGTGCTCAAGAGGTAGCAAGAAGAATTTCTAGCGCCGTTGCCGGGGAGGCTCACACAAGAGCAAGTCAACCATACTAAGTACCCATCACAATCCCTATCTCTCGCATTACATTATTTGCCATTTGCCTCTCGTTTTCCTCTCCCCCACTTCACCCTTGCCGTTTTATTCGCCCTCTCTTTCCCAATCTCCTCCTCTCTTTTTTCCCGTTTGCCTTTTCCCGTTGCCTTTCTGTTTGCTCGTGTGTCAGTTTGCTTGCTTGTCGTTATGTCTGAAATTGGGGAAATTATTGCCGACATGGGCGATAATAATATCATGGAAAATTTTGAAGCTCCTGCTGAAGAATCCCCTACCTATCATACAAAAAGATTTCGAATCGGTAGTGGTAATATTATTGGAAAAGGGGTTATTCAAGATTTCTTTACTTGTGCCGGTGCTTTGCCCTATATGGGCAGTTCTATTCTTCATAGAACCAGTAGTCTTGCGGACGCCATTGCCATGCTTATCGTTGAACTTGAAAGGCAATTTATGCAGATCCAATCTTCTATACAAAGGATTTTCCTAGAATTTTCTAATATCGAACACTCCTCTGTTAAGCGTGCCGCTACAATATTTTTGGCTCATGAATTCAGATTTATAATAAAAGAGGCCAAAGAAATCTTTGTGCATTATAGGGTGGACGCCAGCCGTCCTCCCATAGAATCTATCCTCTTTGATCAAGAAGAAATTATGCGTTTTCAATCTCTTGACTATGTTGCTTTCAATGAAAACCTTAGAAAAAAGGTGCCAACCAACGTTTTAATCGATAGAATCTCTAAACTTAATGATGATTTGGCTATTTGAAATAATGAGTTAGGATACTCTCTTGAGTGTAGACTTACAAGGTTCTGTCAAAAGAACGCTTATAATGATGAATTGGTTGTGCATTATGAAGGGCCGAAAGAGGAACCTATACCTCCTAAAATTGATCTTGGGGATTTTTGCCCTATTAAATTTAGCCCTTTCGAGTACTTTTGCTTACCTCAAAGAAAACTTGCTTCCGAACGTAGAGAATATGAAATGAGTTTCACCGATCTATCTTATTACTACGGCACTACCTAGATCTATCCTTGCTTTTATGCCTAGCTAGGGGCGTTAAACGATAGCGCTTGTTGGGAGGCAACCCAATTTTATTTTTGTTTTTTGTTTTTGCTTCTGTTTAGGAATGAATCCATCTAGCCTCTGTTTGGATGTGGTTTTATGTTTTAATTAGTGTTTGTGCCAAGTAGAACCTATAGGATAACCTATGATGATAGTTGATTTGATTCTGCTGAAAAACAGAAACTTTGTGTGCACGAATATAATTTTGTTAAATCACACGAACATGATTTTGCGTTGATTCTTCTTTCTGCTGTTCAATAAACAAATTTTCCAGGACTTCCTATTTTGGTAGAATGTTTAGAGTTCCAGAAGTTTGCGTTAGTTACAGATTACTACAGACTGTTCTGTTTTTGACAGATTCTGTTTTGCGTGTGTTGTTTGCTTATTTTGATGAATCTATGGCTAGTAAAATAGTTTATAATCCATAGAGAAGTTGGAATACAATAGTTTTAACACCAATATAAATAAATAATGAGTTCATTACAGTACCTTTAAGTAGTCTTTTGTTTTTTTCTCTAGTGGAGCTCACGAGATTTCTATTGAGTTTTGTGTTGTGAAGTTTTCAAGTTTTGGGTGAATTCTTTTGATGGATTATGGAACAAGGAGTGGCAAGAGCCTAAGCTTGGGGATGCCCATGGCACCCCCAAGATAATCCAAGGACACCAAAAAGTCAAAGCTTGGGGATGCCCCGGAAGGCATCCCCTCTTTCGTATACTTCCATCGGTAATTTACTTGGAGCTATATTTTTATTCACCACACGATATGTGTTTTGCTTGGAGTGTCTTGTATCATTTGCATCTTTGCTTGTTAGTTTACCACAATCATCCTTGCTGTACACACCTTTTGAGAGAGACACACATGAATTGGAAATTGCTAGAATACTCTATGTGCTTCACTTATATCTTTTGAGCTTGATAGTTTTGCTCATAGTTCTTCACTTATATCTTTTGAGCATGATAATTTTTGCTCTAGTGCTTCACTTAGATATTTTAGAGCACGGTGGTGGATTTGTTTTAAAGAAACTATTGATATCTCATGCTTCACTTAGATTATTTTGAGAGTCGTTAATAGCATGGTAATTTGCTTAATATTAATATACTTGGTATTCAAGATATGTGAAACTTTCTTTTGAGTGAATTGAATACTAAGATAAGTTTGATGCTTGATAATTGTTTTGAGATATGGAGGTGATAATATCAAAGTCGTGCTAGTTGAGTAATTGTGAATTTGATAAATGCTTGTGTTGAAGTTTGCAAGTCCTGTAGCATGCACATATGGTTAAAGTTATGTAACAAATTTGAAACATGAAGCGTACCTGGCTTGTGCATCCTTATGAGTGGCGGTCGGGGACGAGCGATGGTCTTTTCCTACCAATCTATCACCCTAGGAGCATGCATGTAGTACTTGATTTTTGATGACTTCTAAATTTTTGCAATAAATATATGAGTTCTTTTGACTAATGTTGAGTCCATGGATTATACGCACTCTCACCTTTCTGCCTTTGCTAGCCTCTTCGGTACCGTGCATTGCCCTTTCTCACCTTGAGAGTTGGTGCAAACTTCGCCGGTGCATCCAAACCCCGTGATACGATACGCTCTATCACACATAAACCTCCTTATATCTTCCTCAAAACAGCCACCATACCTACCTATCATGGCATTTCCATAGCCATTCCGAGATATATTGCCATGCAACTTCCATCATCATCATCATGACATACATTACTTTTGTCATATTGCCATTGCATGATCATGTAGTTGACATCGTATTTGTGGCAAAGCCGCCATGCATTATTTTTCATACATGTCACTCTTGATTCATTGCACCATCCCGGTACACTGTCGGAGGCATTCATATAGAGTCATATCTTGTTCTTAGTTTCGAGTTGTAATCATTATGTTGTAATTAATAGAAGTGTGATGATCATCATTATTAGAGCATTGCCAAAACAAAAAAAAAGAAAAAAGAGAAAGGCCAAAAAAAAGAAAGGCCCAAAAAAATAAATAAATAAAAAGGGCAATGCTACTATCTCTTTTTCCACACTTGTGCTTCAAAGTATCACCTTGTTCTTCATATAGTGAGTCTCATATGTTGTGCTTCAAAGTAGCACCTTGTTCTTCACGTAGTGAGTCTCATAAGTTGTCTTTTTATACTAGTGGGAGCTTTTCATTATAGAACTTGGCTTGTATATTCCTACGATGGGCTTCCTCAAATGACCTAGGTCTTCATGAGCAAGCGAGTTGGATGCACACCCACTAGTTTTCTTTTGTTGAGCATTCATATATCTAGTGCATCCGTTGCATGGCAATCCCTACTCCTCATATTGACATCAATTGATGGGCATCTCCATAGCACGTTGATTATCCTCGTCAATGTGGGACTTTCTCCTTTTTTGTCTTCTCCACACAATCCCCATCATCATATTCTATTCCACCCATAGTGCTATATCCATGGCTCGCGCTCATGTATTGCGTGAAGGTTGAAAAAGTTTGAGACTATTTAAGTATGAAACAATTGCTTGGCTTGTCATCGGGGGTATAGAAGTTGGGAACATCTTTGTGTGACAAAAATGAAGCATAGCCTAACTATATGATTTTGTAGGGATGAACTTTCTTTTGCCATGCTATTTTGAGAAAACATGATTGCTTTGATTAGTATGCTTGAAGTATTATTATTTTTTATATCAATATGAACTTTTGTCTTGAATCTTTCGGATCTGAATATTCATGCCACAATTAAGAAGATTTACATTGAAATTATGCCAAAATATCACTCCGCATCAAAAATTCTTTTTTATCCTTTACCTACTCGAGGACGAGCAGGAATTAAGCTTGGGGATGCCTGATACGTCTCCAACGTATCTACAATTTTTGATTGCTCCATGCTACTTTATCTACTATTTTGGACTATATTGGGCTTTATTTTCCACTTTTATATTATTTTTGGGACTAACCTATTAACCGGAGGCCCAGCCCAGAATTGCTGTTTTTGCCTATTTCAGTGTTTCAAAGAAACGGAATATCAAACGGAATGAAACCTTCGGGAACGTGATTTTCTCACCGAACGTGATCCAGGAGACTTGGACCCTGCTCCAAGGAACAAAAGAGTCGGTCACGAGGGTGGGGGCGCCCCCCCTAGGGCGCGCCCCCTGCCTCGTGGCCCCCCTGTTCCTCCACCGACATACCCCTTCCTCCTATATATACCTACGTATCCCTAAACGATCAGAACAGGAGCCAAAAACCTAATTCCACCACCGTAACCTTCTGTATCCACGAGATCCCATCTTGGGGCCTGTTCTGGAGCTCCACCGGAGGGGGCATCCACCACGGAGGACTTCTACATCAACACCATAGCCCCTTCGATGAAGTGTGAGTAGTTTACTTTAGACCTTCGGGTCCATAGCTAGTAGCTAGATGGCTTCTTCTCCCTTTTTGGATCTCAATACAATGTTCTCCCCCTCTCTCGTGGAGATCTATTCAACGTAATCTTCTTTTTGCGGTGTGTTTATTGAGACCGATGAATTGTGGGTTTATGATCCAGCTTATCTATGAATAATATTTGAATCTTCTCTGAATTCTTTTATGTATGATTGAGTTATCTTTGCAAGTCTCTTTGAATTATCCATTTGGTTTGGCCAACTATATTGGTAGTTCTTGCAATGGGAGAAGTGCTTAGCTTTGGGTTCAATCTTGCGGCGTCCTTTCCCAGTGACAGAAGGGGTAGCAAGGCACGTATTGTATTGTTGCCATCGAGGATAACAAGATGGGTTTTTTTTATCATATTGCATGAATTTATCCCTCTACATCATGTCATCTTGCTTAAGGCGTTACTCTATTTTTAACTTAATACTCCAGATGCATGCTGGATAGTGGTCGATGAGTGGAGTAATAGTAGTAGATGTAGAACCATTTCGATCTACTTGTCTCGGACGTGATGCCTATATACATGATCATACATAGATATACTCATAACTATGCTCAATTCTGTCAATTGCTCAACAGTAATTTGTTCACCCACCATAGAAAATCTATGCTCTTGAGAGAAGCCACTAGTGAAACCTATGGCCCCCGGGTCTATTCTCATCATATCAATCTTGATTTAGTTTATTACTTGCTTTGTTTTTACTTTGCCTTTTACTTTTCACTTTGTATCTATATACCAAAAATACCAAAAATATTATTTATCATCTCTATCAGATCTCACTCTCGTAAGTGACCGTGAAGGGATTGACAACCCCTAATCGCGTTGGTTGCGAGGAGCTATCGTTTTGTGTAGGTACGAGGGACTTGTGCATGATCTCCTACTAGATTGATACCTTGGTTCTCAAAAACTGAGGGAAATACTTACGCAACTTTGCTGCAGCATCCTCTCCTCTTCGGGGAAATCCAACGCAGTGCTCAAGAGGTAGCAGCTTCTTCTCTCTTTTTGTATCTCAATACAATGTTCTCCCCCTCTCTTGTGGAGATCTATTCGATGTAAACTCTTTTTACGATGTGTTTGTTGAGATCCGATGAATTGTGGGTTTATGATCAAGTTTATCTATGAATAATATTTGAATCTTCTCTGAATTCTTTTATGTATGATTGAGTTATCTTTGCAAGTCTCTTCGAATTATCAGTTTGGTTTGGCCTACTTGATTGATCTTTCTTGCCATGGGAGAAGTGCTTAGCTTTGGGTTCAATCTTGCGGTGTCCTTACCCACTGACAGCAGGGGCAGCAAGGCACGTATTGTATTGTTGCCATCGAGGATAAAAAGATGGGGTTTATATCATATTTCTTGAGTTTATCCCTCTACATCATGTCATCTTTCTTAATGCGTTACTTTGTTCTTTATGAACTTAATACTCTAGATGCAGGCAGGAGTCGGTCGATGTGTCGAGTAATAGTAGTAGATGCAGGCAGGAGTCGGTCTACTTGTCGCGGACGTGATGCCTATATACATGATCATGCCTAGATAATCTCATAATTATTCGCTTTTCTATCAATTACTCGACAGTAATTTGTTCACCCACCGTAATACTTATGCTATCTTGAGAGAAGCCTCTAGTGAAACCTATGGCCCCCGGGTCTATCTTTTATCATATAAGCTTTCAATCTACTTTTATTTGCATCTTTACTTTTTGCATCTATATTATAAAATACCAAAAATATATTTATCTTATCATATTATCTCTATCAGATCTCACTTTCGCAAGTGGCCGTGAAGGGATTGACAACCCCTTTATTGCGTTGGTTGCGAGTTCTTTGTTTGTTTGTGTAGGTGTGTGGGAATTTTGAGGAGCCTCCTACTGGATTGATACCTTGGTTCTCAAAAATTGAGGGAAATACTTACGCTACTATTGCTGCATCACCCTTTCCTCTTCAAGGAAAACCAACACAAGCTCAAGACGTAACAAGAAGGATTTCTAGCGCCATTGCCGAGGAGGTCTTCGCTCAAGTAAAGACATACCAAGTACCCATCACAAACTCATCTCCCTCACATTTACATTATTTGCCACTTGCCTCTCGTTTTCCTCTCCCCCACTTCACCCTTGCCGTTTTATTTGCCCTCTCTTTCCCAATCTTCTCCTCTCTTTTTCGCTTGCCTTCTTCTGTTTGCTTATGTGTTGGATTACTTGTTGCCATGGCGCAAGATAATACCAAATTGTGTGATTTCTCCAATACCAATAATAATGATTTCCTTAGTACTCCGATTGCTCCTCTTAATGATGTTGAGTCTTGTGAAATCAATACTGCTTTGCTGAATCTTGTTATAAAAGATCAATTCGCCGGCCTTCCTAGTGAAGATGCCGTTACTCATCTAAACAAATTTGTTGATTTGTGTGATATGCAAAAGAAGAAAGATACGGATAATGATATTGTTAAATTGAAGTTATTTCCGTTTTCACTTAGAGATCGTGCTAAAGTTTGGTTTTCGTCTTTGCCTAAAAATAGTATTGATTCTTGGAACAAGTGAAATGATGCTTTGATCTCTAAGTATTTTCCTCCCGCTAAGATTATCACTCTTAGGAACGATATTATGAATTTTAAGTAACTTGATCATGAGCATGTTGCTCAATCTTTTGAAAGAATGAAATTGATGATTCACAATTGCCCTACTCATGGTTTGAATTTTTGGATGATCATACAAAATTTTTATGCTGGTTTGGACTTTGCTTCTAGAAATCTCTTAGATTTGGCCGCGGGAGGCACGTTTATGGAAATCACGTTAGGAGATGCTACAAAACTTCTTGATAATATTATGCCTATTATTCTCAATGGCACACCGAAATATCTTCTAGTAAAAAAGTGTGTGCTATAGAAGAAATCAATGTTTTGAGTGGAAAGATGGATGAACTTATGAAGTTGTTTGCTACTAGAAATACTCCTCTTGATCCCAATGATATGCCTTTGTCTACTTTGATTGAGAATAATAATGAATCTAGGGATGTGAATTTTGTTGGTAGGAATAGTTTTGGAAACAATGCTTATAGAGGAAACTTTAATTCTAGACCGTTCCCTAGTAATTCCTCTAATAATTATGGAAATTCCTATAATAATTCTTATGGTAATTTTAATAAGATGCCCTCTTATTTTTAGAATAGTGTTAAAGAATTTATGATTTCTCAAAAGAATTTTAATGCTTTGCTTGAAGAAAAATTGCTCAAAGTTGATGATTTGGCTAGGAACGTTGATAGACTTTCGCTTGATGTTGATTCTCTTAAACTTAGATCTTCTCCTCCTAAGCATGATATCAATGAGTCTCTCAAAGCAATGAGAATTTCCATTGATGAGTGCAAGGAAAGAACCCCTAGATTGCGTGCTAAGAAAGGTTGCTTTGTAAAGGCGTGTTCTTCTAGTTTCAATGAAAATAATGATGAAGATCTTAAAGTTATTGGTGTTTCCCCTGTTAGATCTTTGTTTTTCACTATGAATCTTGATAATAATGGGATTGGAGATGAGTCAACTTTAGTTAGAAGGTGTCCCAAAAATTCAAAGTTTTTAGATCTTGATGCTAAATTTGGTAAAAGTGGGATTGGAGAGGTCATGACTTTAAATAGCATTGAACCCACTATCTCGGATTTCAAGGAATTTGATTATGATAATTGTTCTTTAGAAGGTTGTATTTCCTTGTTGCAGTCCGTTGTTAATTCTCCTCATGCTTATAGTCAAAATAAAGCTTTTACCAAACATATCGTTGATGCCTTCATGCAATCTTATGATGAAAAACTTAATTTGGAAGTTTCTATACCTAGAAAACTTAATGATGAGTGGGAACCTACTATAAAGATTCGAATTAAATATCATGAGTGTTTTGCTTTGTGTGATTTGGGTGCTAGTGTTTCCATGATTCCGAAAACTTTATATGATATTCTAGGTTTCCATGATCTTGATGATTGCTCTTTAAATTTGTACCTTGCAGATTCCACCATTAAAAAGCCAATGGGAAGGATCAATGATGTTCTCATTGTTGCAAATAGAAATTTGGTGCCCGTAGATTTTATCGTTCTTGATATAGATTGCAATCTTTCTTGCCCTATTATTCTTGGTAGACCTTTCCTTAGAACGATTGGTGCGATTATTGATATGAAGAAAGGGAATATTATATTCCAAAGAAAGGCATGGATCACTTTCCAAGAAATAAAGTCAAATTACCTTATGAATCTATCATGCGGGCTACTTATGAATTGAGTGCCAACGACGGCACTACTTAGATCTACGTTCGCTTTTATGCCTAGCTAGGGGCGTTAAACGATAGCGCTAGTTGGGAGGCAACCCAATTTTCTTTGTGTTTTTTGTTTTGTTTCTGTTTAGTAATACATTTTGCATCTACCTTCTGTTTAGATGTGTTTTTATGTTTTAATTAGTGTCTGTGCCAAGTAGAACCTATAGGATAACCTATGATGATAGTTGATTTGATTCTGCTGAAAAACAGAAACTTTGCACGCACGAAATTAGTTTTGTTAAATCACAAAATATGATTTTGCGTTGATTCTTTTTTATGATGATCAATAGAAAAATTTTCCAGGACTTCCTATTTTGGTAGGAGTTTTAGAGTTCCATAAGTTTGCATTAGTTACAGATTGCTACAGACTGTTCTGTTTTTGGCAGATTCTGTTTTTTGTGTGTTGTTTGCTTATTTTGATGCATCTATGGCTAGTAAAATAGTTTATAAACCATATATAACTTGGAATAAAGTAGGTTTAACACCAAAATAAATAAAGAATGAGTTCATTACAGTACCTTATGTCATGGTTTTGTTTTCTTTCACTAACGGAGCTTATAAGATTTCCTGTTGAGTTTTGTGTTGTGAAGTTTTCAAGTTTTGGGTAAAGCTTTGATGGACTATGGAATAAGGAGTGGCAATAGCCTAAGCTTGGGGATGCCCATGGCACCCCAATATATTCAAGAATAGCCAAAAGCCTAAGCTTGGGGATGCCCCGGGAAGGCATCCCCTCTTTCGTCTTCGTTCATTGGTAACTTTACTTGGAGCTATATTTTTATTCGCCACATGATATGTGTTTTGCTTGGAGCGTCGTATATTATATTAGTCTTTGAATTTTAGTTTACCACAATCATCCTTGATGTACACACCTTTTGGGAGAAGCCTACTTTATTAGAATTTGCTAGAATACTCTATGTGCTTCACTTATATCTTTTGAGCTTAATAGTTTTTGCTCTAGTGCTTCACTTATATCTTTTAGAGCACGGCGATGGCTTAATTTTGTAGAAATTGCTAGTCTCTCATGATTCACTTATATTATTTTGAGAGCATTTTAGAACAGCATGGTATTTGCTATGGTCATAAATTGGTCCTAGAATGGTAGGCATCCAAGTTGGGTATAATAAAAACTATCATAAGGAAGTGAATTGGATGCTATGATCAATTTGATACTTGATAATTGTTTTGAGATATGGAGGTAGTGATATTAAAGTCATGCTAGTTGGGTGATTATGAATTTAAATAATGCTTGTGTTGAAGTTAGCAAGTCCCGTAGCATGCACGTATGGTTAAAGTTGTGTAACAAATTTGAAACATGAAGTGTACCTGGCTTGTGCATCCTTATGAGTGGCGGTCGGGGACGAGCGATGGTCTTTTCCTACCAATCTATCCCTCTAGGAGCATGCACGTAGTGCTTGATTTTTGATGACTTCTAAATTTTTGCAATAAGTATATGAGTTCTTTTAACTAATGTTGAGTCAATGGATTATACGCACTTTTAACTTTCCATCATTGCTAGCCTCTTCAGTACCGTGCATTGCCCTTTCTCACCTTGAGAGTTGGTGCAAACTTCGCCTGTGCATCCAAACCCCGTGATACGATACACTCTATCACTCATAAACCTCCTTATATCTTCCTCAAAACAGCCACCATACCGACCTATTATGGCATTTCCATAGCCATTCCGAGATATATTGCCATGCAACTTTCCACCGTTCCGTTCATCATCATCATGACATACATTACTTTTGTCATATTGCCATTGCATGATCTTGTAGTTGACATCGTATTTGTGGCAAAGCCACCATGCATAATCTTTCATACATGTCACTCTTGATTCATTGCACCATCCCGGTACACCGCTGGAGGCATTCATATAGAGTCATATCTTGTTTTAGTTTCGAGTTGTATTTTCTATGTTGTAATCAATAAAAGTGTGTTTTTCATCATTGTTAGAGCATTGCCCAAAAAAAAAGAAAAAAAGAAAGGCCAAAGGAAAAAAAGAAAATAAAAAAAGAAAATAAAAAGGGAAAATAAATAAAAGGGGCAATGTTACTATCTCTTTTTTTCCACACTTGTGCTTCAAAGTAGCACCTTGTTCTTCATGTAGTGAGTCTCATATCTTGTGCTTCAAAGTAGCACCTTGTTCTTCATGTAGTGAGTTTCATATCTTGTGCTTCAAAGTAGCACCATGTTTTTCATATAGCGAGTCTCATATGTTGTCACTTTCATATACTAGTGGGAATTTTCATTATAGAACTTGGCTTGTATATTCCTACGATGGGCTTCCTCAAATGCCCTAGGTCTTCATGAGCAAGCAAGTTGGATGCACACCCACTAGTTTTCTTTTGTTGAGCATTCATTTATAGCTCCAGTGCATCCGTTGCATGGCAATCCCTACTCCTCATGTTGACATCAATTGATGGGCATCTCCATAGTCTGTTGATTATCCTCGTCAATGTGAGACTTTCTCCTTTTTTGTCTTCACCACACAATCCCCATCATCATATTCTATTCCACCCATAGTGCTATATCCATGGCTCACGCTCATGTATTGCGTGAAGGTTGACCAAGTTTGAGATTATTTAAGTACGAAACAATTGCTTGGCTTGTCATCAGGGGTATAGAAGTTGGGAACATCTTTGTGTGACGAAAATGAAGCATAGCCTAACTATATGATTTTGTAGGGATGAACTTTCTTTAGCCATGTTATTTTGAGAAGACATGATTGCTTTGATTAGTGTGCTTGAAGTGTTACTATTTCTTTTATCAATATGAACTTTTATTTTGAATCATTTAGATCTGAACATTCATGCCACAATAAAGAAAATTACATTGAGAATTATGCTAGGTAGCATCCCACATCAAAAATTCCGTTTTTATCATTTACCTACTCGAGGATGAGCAGGAATTAAGCTTGGGGATGCTTGATACGTCTCCAACGTATCTATAATTTTTGGTTGTTCCATGCTATTATATTACCCCTTTTGGATGTTTATGGGCTTTATTTTACACATTTATATCATTTTTGGGACTAACCTACTAACCGGAGGCCCAGCCCGTATTGCTGTGTTTTTGCCTATTTCGGTATTTCGAAGAAAAGGAATATCAAACGGAGTCCAAACGGAATGAAACCTTCGGGAGCGTGATTTTTGGAACGAACGTGATCCAGAGGACTTGGAGTGCAAGCCAAGAAGCAGCCAAGACGGCCACGAGATAGGAGGGCGCGCCCCCTGTCTTGTGGGCCCCTCGGGCGGCCACTGACGTACTTCTTGTTCCTATATATACCTACGTACCCCAAAAACATCCAGGGAGCCAACGAAACACAATTTCCACCATCGTAACCTTCTGTATCCGCGAGATCCCACCTTGGAGCCTTCGCCGGCGCTCCGCCGGAGGGGGAATCGACCACGGAGGGCTTCTACATCAACACCATAGCCCCTCCGATGAGTTGTGAGTGGTTTACCACAGACCTTCGGGTCCATAGTTATTAGCTAGATGGCTTCTTCTCTCTTTTTGGATCTCAATACAATGTTCTCCCCCTCTCTTGTGAAGATCTATTCGATGTAAACTCTTTTTGCGGTGTGTTTGTCGAGATCCGATGAATTATGGGTTTGGTTTGGTTTGGTTTGGTTTGGCCTACTAGATTGATCTTTCTTGCCATGGGAGAAGTGCTTAGCTTTGGGTTCAATCTTGCGGTGTCCTTACCCAGTGACAACAGGGGCAGCAAGGCACGTATTGTATTGTTGCCATCGAGGATAAAAAGATGGCGTTTATATCATATTGCTTGAGTTTATCCCTCTACATCATGTCATCTTTCTTAATGCGTTACTCTGTTCTTTATGAACTTAATACTCTAGATGCAGGCAGGAGTCGGTCGATGTGTAGAGTAATAGTAGTAGATGCAGGCAGGAGTCGTTCTACTTGTCGCGGATGTGATGCCTATATACATGATCATGCCTAGATAATCTCATAATTATTCGCTTTTCTATCAATTGCTCGACAGTAATTTGTTCACCCATCGTAATACTTATGCTATCTTGAGAGAAGCCTCTAGTGAAACCTATGGCCCCGGGGTCTATCTTTTATCATATAAGCTTTCAATCTACTTTTATTTGCATCTTTACTTTTTGCATCTATATTATAAAATACCAAAAATATATTTATCTTATCATATTATCTCTATCAGATCTCACTTCCGCAAGTGGCCGTGAAGGGATTGACAACCCTTTTATTGCGTTGGTTGCGAGTTCTTTGTTTGTTTGTGTAGGTGTGTGGGACTTTTGAGGAGCCTCCTACTGGATTGATACCTTGGTTCTCAAAAATTGAGGGAAATACTTACGCTACTATTGCTGCATCACCCTTTCCTCTTCAAGGAAAACCAATGCAAGCTCAAGACGTAGCACCGCCTTCTTGGCCTTATTCTCTGGCACCTCGTAAGGCGCCGGAAGCAACATCTTCGTTAGAAGAGGCGATTCTGGGTCTTCAGGTAGCAGAGCCGGACAGTCAATCTGCTCCGCTATCACTACCTAGGCCTGTAAAATCGGCAGTGGAGGCTTAGATTCTTCCCGCGGATGTGCTGGTAAAAGGCATATCTTGCAAAATATGAAAACTTACCGGATTGGCTCGGCGTTTCGCACTGAGTCCGCGATCTTTGGTTATGGGTGGTGGTACCTCGTTGGCCTTGAAAAGCGCCTTCCAGACGTCTTCGTGCATCATGCCGAAGAGCTCTCGCAGCGTCTGGTGTTCGGCCAGGTCGAACTCCCACAAATTGCAAACCCGTCTCTGACATGGAAGGATCCGGCAAAGGAGCATAACCTGGACCACGTTGACAAGCTTGATTTTCTTACTTATCATATTTTAGACGCAGGTCTGAAGTCTGGTCAGCTCTTCCACTGAGCCCCAGGCTAAGCCCTTCTCTTTCCAGGAGTTGAGCCGGATGGGGACGCCGGATCGAAATTCAGGGGTCATCGCCCAGTTGGCATCGCGCGGCTCGGTTATGTAGAACCACCCCGATTGCCACCCCTTCACAGTCTCCACAAAGGAGCCTTCGGGCCAGGTGACATTGGGCATCTTGCCCACCATGGGCCCCTCGCACTCCGCTTGTTGGCCTCCCACCACCTTTGGCTTCATGTTGAAGGTCTTCAGCCATAGGCCGAAGTGGGGCGTGATGCGGAGGAAGGCCTCACACATGACGATGAACGCCGAGATGTTGAGGATGATGTTGGGGGCTGATGATGTTATGTACCTAGGGTAGGGTCATGGACCTATCTAGGATACCATACCCAAGGACATCCTTAGACGAAGCTACCTTCCAGTCGACCAAGAGGGACTCCACTCGACCGGCTAGAAGACACTCGACGAACCTAAATACACTCAACCATGAAGACTCACTCGACCCACCAGGAGTTCAGGATCTACTCTTTATCCAAACGGTCTGTAATTAAGTAGTCTTAATGGTCATGATGACACTTTATGTAGGGCGTTACCAGTAACGCCCGGCCTTAATGTACTTTAACCCTCTGCTACGTGGGTTGGCTGGGGTCCTGGCGTCCTCTGTATAAGCCACCCCCTCCACTGGTAGAAGGGTTCGACCCCTGTAACTCATATACACATAAACCAGTCGACCGCCTCCGGGCTCCGAGACGTAGGGCTATTACTTCCTCAGAGAAGGGCCTGAACTCGTTAAACACTCGTGTGTACAACTACTCCATAGCTAGGATCTTGCCTCTCCATACCTACCCTCATTCTACTGTCAGACTTAGAACCACGACAGTTGGCGCCCACCGTGGGGCAGGTGTCTTAGCGACTTTTTGGAGAAGTTGCAATTTGTCCGATTGCCTTCATCATGGTTTCCGGCGGAGCTCTGGTCGAGGGCCGCGAGATCCGTCTCGGTGCGCTCGCTTTCATCGCCGACGACTCTGCTTAGCTCCAGGAGGCACCACTCAACATCGACGCGCTCCCCGTCCGCGGGGCGACGCACTTTCGAGCGTGTGTCCGCAGCGTCCTGCTGCGGCAGCCGTCGACTCCTTACCGGTCGACTCCGGTGCTGTCTTCCCTCCCTGTCTCCCGCCAGCGCAAGTGCTCCAGTCGGTCGAGGCTCCAGCGATGGGTGAGACATGCAGTAGCTCGCCAATCGGCCACCACCCAAGTCACGACAATTGAGCTCGACGAATCTCTCTACGGCCTGTTCGACCTGTCGACTGGCTCCGTAGAGACTGCATCCGAGTGCGATAGCAGTGATCCAGCGGTGGAGGTCCTGATGGTCAACGGGCCTCGTAGCCCTCCCGGTTTCCCCCGCAACGATGGGATGGACGACGGGGGCGACCCCGCTTAGGCCCACGAAGAGTATCAGCCCGAGCCACTCACTTCTCAGCAGAGGGAAGAACTTCGCCGCCGGAACATGGATGCCCTGCATACTCCCATTGCAGGAGAAACTCCTGAGGCTCGTGCCCTGGAAGAGGAGCGTTTGGCCAACTTGGCTGAACGCACTCGACTGGAGAACCTCTAGCGAGCACTCGACGAGCGTGCGCGTCAACGAGTACCCAACTCCAGCCGACGTCAGCTCTTTCCGCAACCGACTCAGGTATATCGAACCCCGATTCAGAATTTGGCAGCTGCAGCCCGTATAGCAGAGTCAATTCAGCCCTCTCAGTCGGAGGCTGGAAGAGGCTTGATGCAGATCAGAGATTTGCTCCGGGCGGCAGGAGATCAGAATTCAGTTGTGTCACAGTCACGCAACAGGATTCACAGTCGATCCGTCGCTGCGAATACTGTTCAGTCGGCTCATAGTCCAAGGTTGCCTCCGAGGCGCGTGGGACGTGAAGGCCGGCGGGACCACTATGATGATCGATTTGATCGCGATGACAGGCGTCGAGTGCCCATTCCTCCCCCGAGAAGTGGGTCTAACGCCCATCAACAGCAAGATGACAGACGCCAACTCAGTGTTGGGCGGAGAGCTCCATTCGACCCCAGAGAGCTGGGCTTTGACGCCAGATCCATCATCGTGCAAGGTTTGGTCGACCAGAACAGAGCTCATAGAGGTGGCCATGACAGAGATGTGCCCACGAGCAGCCGAGTCCACGTTTTAGGTCCAGAATGCTTTAGCAGAGCCATCAGAGCCGTAGTGATACCCCCCAACTTCAGGTTGGCGACCGGAGTGAGTAAGTTCACCGGAGAGTCTAAGCCTGAAACTTGGCTTGAAGACTACCGAGTGGCTGTTCAAATTGGTGGCGGTAATGATGAGGTGGCCATGAAGCATTTGCCACTTATGCTAGAGGGTTCGGCCAGGGCGTGGTTGAATCAGTTAGCTCCTAACAGCATTTACACCTGGGAAGATCTTTCCCGAGTGTTCTCAGGACATTCGAGGGAACTTGCAAGCGACCGGCCGGATTGACAGAGCTGCAAGTTTGTGTACAAAAGTCGAGTGAAACATTGAGAGATTACATCTAGAGATGGATCACCTTGCATCATACTGTAGAGAATGTGTCGGACCATCAAGCGGTCTGCACCTTCAAGGATGGTGTCAAGAACAGAGAGTTGAGCCTGAAGTTTGGTCGAACTGGAGATATGACCCTGAGTCGGATGTTGGAAATAGCCACCAAGTACGCCAATGGCGAAGAATAGGACCGACTCCGGAGTGGCAAGTACAAGCCGAGTCAGTCGGAGAAAGGAAACTCCAGTTGGAAGCAGAAGCGAAAGGCCGAACCGGCTGCTCCTGGAGAGGCTCTGGCCGTGACTCAGGGCAAATTCAAAGGGAAGCCTAAAGGATCTTGGAACCCCAAGAAGGTAAAGGATAAGGAAGGTAATGACGTGATGGATCTAGCATGTCATATCCACACGAAGAAAGACGAAGAGGGTAACTTCATCTACCCAAAGCATACCACTCGCCAGTGCCGGCTCTTAATCCAGCAGTTTCAAGGAAAACAGCCGAAGGACAAAGAGAAGGAGTCGGACAAGGCCGAGGACAAGAAGGACAGTGATGGAGAGTACCCTCATGTCAACTCCACTCTGATGATTTTTGCTGATGTAGAGAGCAAAAGTCGACTCAAAGTGATCAACCGTGAGGTCAATATGGTCGCCCCGGTGACACCAAGCTATCTGAGATGGTCGCAAACTCCCATTACTTTCGACCAGTCTGATCACCCTACTCACATTGCCACCCCTGGGAGGCAAGTGCTGGTGGTCGACCCAGTCGTCGAAGGCACTCGGCTGACGAAAGTATTGATGGATGGCGGCAGTGGATTGAATATACTGTATGCAAAGACGCTCAAGGGAATGGGCATTCCGATGTCTAGGCTCAGTTCCAGCAACATGAGTTTTCACGGAGTCATCCCTGGAAAGAAGGCTGAGTCACTCGGCCAAATAGCTCTGGATGTAGTGTTCGGCGACTCGAAGCATTTCCGCAAAGAGAAGCTGACATTTGAAGTCGTGGATTTCGGAAGCGCCTACCACGCTATTTTGGGAAGACCAGCCTATGCCCGCTTCATGGCTCGACCATGTTATGTGTACCTCAAATTAAAGATGCCTGGCCCCAAGGGCGTGATCACTATCACTGGCAGCCGGAAGAAGGCAGAAGAGTGTTTCCAAAAAGTCTCAAAGATTGCGGATGACCAGATAACAGTGGTAGAGCTGGAGGAATACAAGAAAAACGCAGATCCAAGTGATTTGTTGCGGGCCAAGAAGCCCACCACAGAGTCAGCATTTCAGTCATCTGGGGAGACGAAGCCAGTTCACATCCACCCGACTGACCCCAATGCAGCTCCGACCCATATTTCCACAACACTCGACTCTAAATAGGAAGAAGCGCTCATCCAGTTCCTCCGTGAGAACTGGGACATCTTTGCATGGGAGCCAGCTGACATGCCAGGTGTTCCCAGGGGGCTGGCTGAGCATCGCCATAGAGTCGACTCAAAAGCGAAACCTGTTAAAGAGCATCTTCGACGATCCGCCGTTCAGAAGAAAAAAGCCATTGGCGAGGAGGTGGCTCGACTCCTTGCAGCAGAGTTTATCTGAGAGATATACCACTCCGAGTGGCTCGCCAATGTCGTCATGGTTCCCAAGAAGGATAACTCACTTTGCATGTGCATTGATTTCAAACATATCAATCGGGCCTGCCCAAAAGATCATTTTCATCTCCCTCGCATCGACCAAATTGTCGACTCGACCGCAGGGTGCGAGAGATTGTCTTTTTTAGACGCTTATTTTGGGTATCATCAGATCCGTCTGTATGGACCTGACGAAATCAAAACAGCTTTCATCACTCCATTCGGATTCTTCTGCTATATCACCATGCCATTCGGCCTCAAGAATGCCGGAGCCACGTTCATGAGAATGATTCAAAAGTGTTTACTCACTCAAATCAGTCGGAATGTGGAAGCGTACATGGATGATATTGTGGTCAAGTCGCGAAAGGGTTCCGACCTATTGACTGACCTAGCTGAAACATTTTCCAATCTCAGAAGGTATGATATCAAGCTTAATCCATCAAAGTGCACATTCGGAGTACCTGGCGGAAAGTTACTCGGTTTTCTCATTTCAGAACAAGGAATCGATGCTAACCCAGAAAAAGTTGGCACCATACTCCGAATGAAACACCCTGTGCGTGTGCACGACGTCCAGAAGCTTACTGGATGCTTGGCCGCGTTAAGTCGATTCATCTCTCGCCTCGGTGAAAAGGCATTGCCCCTTTACCGACTAATGAAGAAGGCAGACAAGTTCGAGTGGACTCCAGAAGCTGATGCACTGTTTGCCGAGTTAAAAACTCTGCTCTCCACCCAGCCGGTGCTTGCTGCTCCAATCAGCAAAGAGCCTCTGTTGCTTTATATTGCAGCCACAGGACAAGTTGTCAGTACAGTACTTACGGTCGAGCGGGAAGAAGAAGGGAAAGCCTTCAAACTTGAGCGCCCAGTGTATTATCTCTCTGAAGTTTTGACCCCATCGAAGCAAAGATATCCTCATTATCAGAAGCTTGTATATGGGATCTACATGACCATGAAGAAAGTTGCTCATTATTTCTCTGATCATGACATTACAGTCGTCAGCGACGCACCATTGTCAGAGATTCTGCACAACAGAGATGCAACTGGTCGAGTGGCTAAGTGGGCAATTGAACTCCTTCCCCTTGATGTCAAATTTGAGGCAAAGAAAGCCATTAAGTCCCAGGCTATAGAAGATTTCCTTGCCGAGTGGATTGAGCAACAGCAACCGACTCAAGTTCACTCGGAGCATTGGACCATGTTCTTTGATGGCTCTAAGATGTTAAATGGTTCTGGTGCTGGGGTTGTTTTGGTTCCCCCCCGAGGAGACAAGCTCAGATATGTGCTCCAGATCCACTTTGATTCCTCCAACAATGAAGCAGAATATGAAGCACTCTTGTATGGGTTGTGCATGGCCATTTCACTCGGTGTCCGTCGCCTTATGGTCTATGGCGATTCAGATTTGGTGGTCAATCAGGCGATGAAGGAGTGGGACGTTAGAAGCCCAGCCATGACTGGATACTGCAATGCAGTGAGGAAGCTCGAAAAGAAGTTCGAAGGGTTAGAGCTCCACCACATACCCCGACTGAAAAATCAAGTAGCTGATGATCTGGCTAAGATAGGATCCAAGAGAGAAGCCATCCCCAGTGATGTGTTCTTGGAGCATATCCACGCTCCGTCAGTCGTAGAAGATCCTTTTACCAATGAAGCTCCGCAACCTAAGAGTGTTATAGATCCGACTGAGGTTGAAGTCCCAGCAGTGGTCGACCTGATCATGGAAGTTTTAGTGATCACTCCCGATTGGACAATACCATATATCGCGTATATCTTGAGGAAAGAACTCCCGAAGGACGAAGAAGAGGCTCGACGGATCGTCTGCGGATCTAAGGCCTTTACCGTGATAAGGGGACAACTGTACAGAGAAAGCGCGACTGGAGTTGGTCAGAAATGCATAAGACCGGAGGAAGGTCGAATAATCCTTAATGACATCCACTTGGGGACCTGTGGCCATCATGCGTCCTCTTGGACCATCGTGGCCAAAGCATACCGAGTCGGATTTTATTGGCCAAGAGCGAATGAAATGGCGAAGGAGATAGTCGACAAGTGCGAGGGATGTCAATTTTACTCCAATATGTCACACAAGCCCGCGTCAGCTTTGAAGACTATACCACTCGTCTAGCCCTTTGCAGTATGGGGTTTGGATATGGTCGGTCCTTTGAGAACAGGCAGAAGCGGTTTTACCCATGTGCTGGTAGCAGTCGAGAAGTTCACCAAGTGGATCGAAGCTAAACCCATCAAGAACCTCGATGCCGGTACTGCTGTTAGCTTCATCAGAGAATTGATATTCAGATATGGAGTCCCGCACATCATCATCACTGACAACGGGTCAAACTTCGATTCCGAAGAGTTCAGAGCTTTCTGCATGTCTCAAGGCACACGAGTCGACTATGCTTCAGTCGCTCACCCATAGTCGAATGGACAGGCAGAACGAGCCAACGGTTTGATTCTCAAAGGGTTGAAACCACGTTTGATGCGTGATCTTAAGCATGCGGCTGGTGCATGGGTCGACAAACTTCCCTCGGTGCTTTGGGGGTTAAGGACCACACCCAACCGGTCGACTGGAAGAACTCCATTCTTCTTGGTCTACGGAGCTGAAGCAGTCTTGCCGAGTGACCTTCTCCACAATTCTCCCCAGGTCGAGCTCTACACCGAAGCTGAAGCAGAACAAGCGTGGCAGGACGCAATCGACCTTTTAGAGGAAGAAAGGGTGTCAGGACCCCGACTCAATGCCACATCGATCTAGCATGTAACACCTCATATCACTTTGCGGCCTCACGCACGGTATTCCCACGGGTGTCGCCTTACCTTTGCCCAGGACCGTTTGCGCCTTTTGGCACACGTATATGACAGTGTCGCTAGCATCCATATGATAAGGAGCCTGGGCTGACATGGCTAGTCGTAAACCCAAAGTGGCACAAGCTTACAGGGACAGGCATCCATGACCCAGCATCGAACGTGTCGGTCATCAGCGGGTGAATCCAGGCTGTAGCACTGGGCTAGCAGGACTCCGGTGAACCGGGCTGTAGCGGGCTAACAGGACTCTGGTATTCATCGCGTGACATTTCCCCGAAGGGACAGACACAGGAACAAAGAAGGACACATGCCGGCCAGCCTAAGTGTTCCGGAGCAGTAGCAAGCTACCATGGCTCGGTGGAAGCACTAGGAGACATTTCCCGGTAAGAGAGGCTACTAAGAATAAACAACTAGATAGTCAGATCCCACACATACCAAGCATTTCAATAACATACACACAATATGCTCGATATGTGCAAACACAACATGGCATCACAACATGACTCTATGACTCAAGTATTTATTCAATAGGCTCCGAGGAGCGAGATATTACAAACATGGGTCTCATGACCCAACACTCAGAGCATACAAGTCAAAGCACAAGGAAGCTTAACATGTCTGAGTACAGACATCTATAAATGAAAAAAGGCTGAGAAGCCTGACTATCTACCAGATCCTGCCGAGGGCACAAGATCGTAGCTGAGGTAACAAGCTAAACGTTGAAGTCCAAGCAAAACTACTAGTGAGACTGAAGTCTCTCTGCAAAAACATAAAATAGGCAAACGTGAGTACAAATGTACCCAGCAAGACTTACATCAGAACTAACTACATATGCATCATTTTCAACAAGGGGATGGTGGGGTTTAACTGCAGCAAGCCAGCTTTGACTCGGTGGCTATCCTGAACTACGACTGCAAGCGACTCTTTTGAGGTGGCGCACACGAGTCCACATATTCACCACATCAATACACCACTATGGATCCGCTCCCGTCTCCCTACGAGAACGCCATCCATAGCACTCACGCTTATCTTGCGTATTTTAGAGTATCCACTTTCACTTGTCTATGAACTGTACAAGGGGTCCACGTTTCCATATCCGAGGAATCCGGCTATTCGAATAGATAATGATAACCCTGCAGGGGTGTACTTATTCACACACGCTCTCGCCACTTACCGCCCTGTACACGTCATGTACCTCGGCAACCTTCAAGCGGAAGCCGGGCGAGGGAGTCGGCCACGACCTGACTAACCGAACAAGTCTCTAGTCCAGGTTTATCCTATTCGGGTTCCATCCGCAAGGAGATCCGGCCGGGGTGTCGCTTACGGCCCCAAACGATGTGAGCAGGGTTCCCAAGCCCACCATCCGGGTGCCACTTGGTACACCGGGCCACTGTGCCTAGTCTGTCCCAAGCCCACCTGTACCGGGTGCCACTTGGTAGACTACTAACACTACCTACAAACACCAGAAACTAGTTGCAACTCCTGGACAGAGATCATGTTGATTAATAAGTCGAGAGGGGTCGAGTTACCGGAACCCAATGTGTGGTAGTAACTGTTCATGGATCACAAACACAGAACTCAGTTCCTGAGGACGGCTGCAATGAGACAACCCACCATGTACTCCTACATGGCCTCTCACCGCTACCTTTACCAAATCGTGTTCGCACACTTAGCTCACAATGGTAGGACATGTTTACACACCTCTGACTCATCCCCGATGAATCAGACCTGACTCAACTCTAAGCAGTAGCAGGCATGACAAACAAGCATGAATGAGTAGGCACAACAGGGCTCAAACAACTCCTACTCATGCTAGTGGGTTTCATCTATTTACTGTGGCAATGACAGGTCATGCAGAGGATAAAGGGGTTCAACTACCGCAGCAAGTAACAGATGAATCAGTGTTGTCCTAATGCATTAAAAGAGAGCAGGAGCGAGAGAGTAGGATTGTATCGGAATGAACAAGGGGGTTTTGCTTGCCTGGCACTTCTGAAGATAGCATTGAGTCTTCATCAGTGTCAACGATCACATCATCGGTATCACGTCTATCGAGAGGGGACAAATACCGGCAACATAGAAGGGAACACAATCAATGCAATGCACAATATGATGCATGATCATGACATGGCAAAATGAATGTGTTTTGAGCTAATGCAACTAGCAACAGATTAAATGAAGTTGGTTTGAATACAAGATTCAAATTTAAACTCCATATGTGATTATTCAAATGCCATTTAATTGATTTGTGCTAAACAGCAGCTATAAATTGTTCTAACATGCATGAAAATGGTACAGATGGATTCCTTGAATTTTTCTGATAATTTTTCATATATAATTTATCTCATTTGGAGTTACGGTTGAATTTCTATGATTTTTAGAAGTTTTTATAATTTTCTGGAATTTCCTGAATAATATAAATCCAGAAATGAATTATGGCGTCAGCACCACATCACGGTGACGTCAGCAGGGTCAACTGGGCTGGCTCGGGTCAAACCTGACGTGTGGGGGCCACACGTCAGTGACACAGGACCTAATCCCGGTCAAACCCAGCGCTGACTGGGGTTTGACCAGGGGTGGGGCCCACTGTCAGTGTTACTAGGTGTTGACTAAGTGCGTCATTAGCCCGAATTAATCTGCCACGTCACCCTCGCCGGAGTTACGCCGGCGGCGACCAAAACGACGGCGGAGCGTTTCGGAAAAACGCTACGGGGCTCCATTTTGAGCGCGGTTTGTGGCTACGGCTTGCTAGCGTTCTTGCGCATCTAGTGGTAGTAGCGACAGCAGCTGGGATGGCCTGAGTCGACGGCGACGAGCACTTCCGCGGCGGCCGAAGTTTGGGCACCCGCGGGTTTGGCGTTGCGGTGCGCGGGAGGGGGAGCTGGTTGGTGTGTTGGCCTCCTGGGGGCTTTATGAGCACGGTGAAGCACTCCGTCGTGGGCATGCGCGGCTATGGCCACGGCTGCGCCATGGCCGGCGGCGAGAAGCTCTCGGCCGCGACGGGCATCGGTGTTAGAGGAAGAAAACGGGCCAGGGAAGAGGGGGAAACAGCACAGGAGCTCACAGCGGGTGCAGCGGTGGCCTCGGCGAGCTCGGGGAGGCACCAGAGCGAGCGGAGCATCGAGGGGGATCTCCGGCGGCCAAGGTCGGAAACGGCAGCACTGGCAAGGCTTCAGGGCGTCCGGCGTTGCGTAGCTCAGCGAGGAGGTCGAGGACGACGCGGCGGAGCTTCCTGGGGCGTCGGTGAGCCGTGGGGTGGCCGGTAGCCACGGCGGCTCTCGTCGGTGGCGGCGGCTCCCTTCGGGTGAGGAGAACAGAGGAGGGGGAGAGTGTTCCGGGGAGAGGATGAGGACGCGGGAGAGTGAGGGAGAGAGGCAGGGAGGTGCGTGGCGTCTCCGGGCGTCGAGGAGGAAGCAGGAGGTGGCCGAGCAGGGTGGAGGTGGCGCGCG